>NC_092806.1:86285330-86492830 GCF_040954645.1 Diabrotica undecimpunctata | reverse complement strand
CCCGACAAAAAAATCATTACAACAATACCATTCCGTAAAGTCAACAAAATCGTTCATATAACCAGACAGAAACGATATTATTTAATGACATATATAAATATATGCATCGAAGCTACAAAAAAATTACGACTAAATCAAATTCGCCACTCCTAAGATAAGCTACAATTTATTAACTGAATAATAAAAAAACATCCGACGAAATAGAAATCACGAAGACTGTTAATACGAAACAAAATAAAAGTAAAGGACAACAAATTAAAAAATTACAATTTTTCCCGTATTTCCTTCTACGAATTTTCAATTCCTAATCTATTTCTTCCTTCATTTGATACGCAATAATAGACGTATCTATTAACGTAAGAAAAGTAACGCCTTACGTATTTATCACGTAAGAACAAGTAATAACATTCTCAATTCAAGCTAGTATATCGTAAGAATTATTAACAAAATAATTCTTACGAAACAGCATATCTAAAAACTGTCTAAAGACAAAACATCTGTAGTTACAGCTATTAACCCTAAACAAGATATTAACTCTAGATTGCCAGTGTACGTAAATTTGACGTATACGATTTCAAATTTAGTGCGTAAAACTTCTGCCGCCTTTTGATTAAGCTCATCTGCTAGTTATGCTCTCTTCGAACTATCGACTATCGTGTCAGTATGTTTAGATCCGTAAGGGAGTGCGTGTCGTACCAGTCGAGTGGTGATAAATTTAAAATTTGTTTGTAAGTTCATTTGACGTAGCGCTGGCAATAAGCGGATACATTTTAAACGTCGAGAAAGCGTATACCTGACAAAAGTAAGGATTTTTTAATATGTTATTTTCTAAGTTTTTAGTTTGTACGTTTTCTAGGTTTTCTGTACCATACCAATTTGTTTGTGTGCTACATTATTATGAGTAAAAAATTGGAAAAAATTTCGGCGGATACTGATACCGAATTAATTTGGGAAATACTAGAAGAACTAACCGATTACGGCGAATTTGAGGAGGATAATGTGGCAGTAGAAGATAGTTCAGATTCAGACGATGAGAACCTCAATGATAGTTTAAATGATCCGGATTTTTCTCCTGAGCTTCGTGAAATTGATGATGATATTATCGCTATTATAGAACAAGATATAATTAACGCGACATCCTCAACAACATCAGGTAAAGAAAAAGAGCAGAAAAGGAAACTGAAACTGTGAGAAATGTTACAGACTTTGAATTTACAATAAACCAACTTCAACAGAATTACTTGGGAAAAACGGGTACAAATGGAAAACTACTGGTAAAACTTCAAATAGTAAAATGCCTAAGACGATGCTTGTACATATAAAGCCAGGACCCACACCAATCATAAATTATACTTGTGATATCCGAGTGCTTCAATTTATTTATTAATACGGAAATAAAAAACGAAATCATTTTACACACCAACGAGGAAATTCGTCGCCAAATAATGAACTACAAAAATCCCACAGACTCTTCTGTAAAAGACATGTGCCTAGAAGAATTAGATGCATTATTTGGTCTGCTAATAATGTCTGCTGCGTTGAAAGATAGCCACCTACCCAGCGAAATATTGTTTAACAGTGAGTATGGCGGTGATAGATACAAAGCTACCATGTCGAGAACAAGGTTTAATTTTCTTATAAATTGTCTAAGGTTTGACGACAAAAATACACGTAAACAAAGATTGCTAGAGACAAGACTTGCACCTATTTCAAAAATATGGTATATGCTATTAATCAATTGTAGGGACAATTATAAACCCAGCTCATATGTCACGATAGATGAACAACTAGTTGGTTTCAGAGGTCGCTGTCTTTTTCGTATGTACATACCTTCTAAACCTGATCGTTATGGAATTAAAATAGTGATGATGTTTGACAATTCAACGAAGTATATGATTGATGCCATCCCTTATCTTGGTAAGTAAGCAACAGATTTAGGGAAACCAATAGCAGACTACTTTATTCAAAATTTATCGTCAATAAGGGATGGTTTTGTAGTCTACCTCTACTAGCAAACTTAGTTGTAAACTACAAACTTACTGATGTTGGCACTATGAAGGAGAATAAAAAAGAATTACCCCCGAATTTTGTGATATTCATTTTCAAGAGAGGAAACCAGGAACATCTTTATTTTTGTTTGATCAAAATATGAGCTTAGTGTTCTATAAGCCAAAAGCAAATAATCTGGTGATTTTGGTTTCCTCCTGTCATCAAGAAGCAACAATAAATGAGACCTCTAAAAAGCCAGAAGTTGTAATTAATTAGACATAATTTTTACCGAGCTAATAAAAATAAAAAGCCTTTACGTAGATTTTACGCAGAGACTGGCGATTCCAACTCTAAGCCGTCAGTTGAGAACAACCATTACTGATGTATCCAGACGAAAAACAGAGCAGCCACCCACCTCAGAAGAGGCTGCGGAAGCATCTAGAAATTACTGTTATCTCTGTCCATATTATAAGAAAAGGATGACAAAAGTAAAATGCCTCATATGCAAAAAGCACATTTGTGGTGAGCATCAAAATAAGAGATGTCCACAGTGTTGAAAAACTGTGAAGAATTTTACACATCAAGCAAGAAATCTTTGTTTATTTTTTTAAGGTACCTACCGTCTTTTTTATTATAAAGATTAGCGTGTTTTTTTTTAATAAATCTTAAAACAAACTGTTTTCCATTTTTAACCATTACACATAAAATTTACGTATGCCTGGCAACAAGCGACTACCGGGCAACGGTGGCAATCTAGGGTTAAACTTAAAAAAAACTTTTCTTAGAATTCCTTAAATACGTAGAAATGAACGAAATGAAATTACACTGTACATTTAAAGACGAAAACTTTTATAGTAGAATCAGAAATATTGTAACTACTACATGTCAAACTATTATTATCCATCAGTGAAACATTTCATATAAAAAGATCAGCTGGCCAAAAAGAAGATCAGAAGGACTGGTTGCTCAGAATCTGGAACTTTATTGGGGTGGGTAAGGATATGACTAATAGAAAAGTAACAGATATATAAATTACATATCGATAAAAGATAGATAACGATTTGACAAACAAGAAAATACTGAATTCTAGGAACTGAAGTCTTATACAGTTGGTACAGTTTAAATCCCGATTCACGTCATTATCTACGTCAGAGATCTAAGTTGACATTGTTGTCAAATTTATAAAAACTAAATAAAATTAAGTAATTAAGTAAAATAAAACAAAATTAAATAAAATTAATTAAAATTAAAAATAATAAAAAATTAAATAAAAATTAAAAATTTAATAAAATTATACAAAATTAAAAAAAATTAAGTATCTCTTCTTCCTCTATCCTCTCTTCTTTCTCTTCCTCTTCTTGTCTACGCTTACGTGTCTACGACTTTCAGCCGATCTATTCTTAATCATTACAACAGTGTTTTATTATATATTATGAATAGCAGCAAAAGAAACCATTCTAAGAGAAAATGAACCAGCTAAATTATAAAAACAAAAAACCATATTGGTGGACAACAAAGATAGAAAACCAAATAAAAGAAAAGAAAGAAGCTTACCAATAGTGGCTTATCACAGAAGATCAGAAAAGAAAACATAAGGAAAACTTATGAAACAAAAAAAGAAATAAAGAGCAGAAAAACCCAATTTTGACAAAACAATGTAAATATATAGATTGCTTATGGGAAGCTCAAAAGCAAGGGAGGTATGACAACGTTGAGAATCTTTAGAGAAAATGCCCATAAAGGGATAAAGATATCATTTTTAAAATATTCTTCTTTTTGTAGTGCCTCTGTTTCGGAAGTTGGCGACCATCATGGCAATCTGTATTTTGCAGACTGCTGCTTTGAGAAGCATTTGTGGTTGTTGTGTTAAACGACGAACGTAGATTTTTCAGCCATGAAATCCTTCGCCTTCATGGTCCTGGTTTTCTTTCTACTTTTTTCTGTAAAATTAGTTGCAGCATTCCGCATCTTTCGCTGTTCCTAATGATGTGACCGAGGTATTCGATTTTAGCAATTTTTATTGTGGTTAACAGCTCTCTTTCTTTTTGTATACTGAATAGAACGGCCTGATTAGTAACTTGGTCAGTATAATATATCGTTTAGGATTCGACGATAAAGCCACATTTCAAAATCCTCAATGTTCTTGCAGATAGTGTTTGTGAGAGTCTACGACTCAATTCTCTACAACAGTATAAGAAAAGATATAACATCGTAGTAACTTGTTTTTTATGGGTATTGATAAATCATGACATTTGAAGAGCTTAACTGTTTTTTGAAATGCAGATTTTGTTTTCTCTATCCTACATTTGATAATGGTCCCAAATTTCATTGACGTTTATATTAGGGTAGGTGTATGTTTTTACTTTTTCTATTTGTACATTTACAACTGATTTATCCAAATTGTTGTTACTTCTTGGAGATCATCATAAATTTTGTTTTCTTAATGTTTAGTGGAAGTCCATATCTCTGACTTACTTCTGCGATCCTATTTTTTAACTTCTGGAGGGCTTCATATCTGTCAGCAAATACCACTGTGTCGTCCGCGTATCTAATGTTATTGATACATTCTCCGATAATTCGAATTCTCGCTTCAATATTTCTCTTCATATATTTCCTCAGAGTATATATTGAACAGTCGGGGTGATAGTATTGATTCCTGTTGGACCCCACGTTTGATTTTAATATCATTGGCTTCTCCTGCCTCTACGGATAGACAATGTTTGATTCCACTACAGATTGCTAATAATTCTTAAATCACAGATGTTTATTCCAATATTTTTCATTATCTCCATCAGCTTATCGTGCTTTACTGTATCGAAAGCTTTATGGTAATCAATGAATTATGCATAAATATCGCAATTCACATCTCTACATCGTTGAACTAGCACTTGTATGCCAAAAAGAGCCTCTTTCGTATCCACTGCATTCCGAAAACCAAACTCTGTGTACGACTGATTTTTTCTTCCCACGGTCTATATATCGATGTATGATTTTTAGAAAAAACCTTAAAACATGGCTCATTTAATCTAGTGGTCCGGAAATCACTGCATGAGACGGATTTTGTTTTCTTTGGTAAAGCAATAAACGACTTGAAAACTACAAACTTCGAAACTAAACGGTAAAATATTACTCAGAGTTATTACAAGAAAATAGAGAAAAAGGAAATGCACTAAATTGGATGAAAAATAACAAAGGAACTGGCCCTGGAGACATACCGGCAAAACTGCTAAAACACGCTTCTTCGGTCTTAATACAAGAATTAAAACAAATACCGAAGAAATGGAAAATGGGCTACTTAAACGCCATACATAAAAAAGAAAACAAACAAGACCCGAAAATTATAAGGTGATATGCGACACATCTTCTATGGGTAGATTGTATGAGAAAATCATTAAAGAAAGCATGGAGGAACAGCTGCGAATTTCCGAAGGACAGAGTGGTTTTCGTCCCGGACGTCCATGTACCGATAATAGATTTTCTATAAAATAGTTCATAGAAAAAAAAACATTCAAACATATTCACGTTTAAATGCAAATTGTAATCGTGGACCTTCGAAAGGCCGATGATGTGTTAGTTAATAACCTGTAAACAACAAAAAATTGAAACAAAAATTGATGTACATATCCTTTTGTTTACCGATAATCAAATAATTTTCGCAGGACATCTTCTACATGATAGAAAAGCTGAAAGAATAATTTGGATGCTGGGATTTCAAAATTAGTTATGATAAAACGCAATACATGGTCATTGGAAACACCGCAGAAACAACCTCCACCCTGAAGATAAATAATA
The DNA here is from genome assembly GCF_040954645.1 of Diabrotica undecimpunctata. NCBI lineage: Eukaryota > Metazoa > Arthropoda > Insecta > Coleoptera > Chrysomelidae > Diabrotica > Diabrotica undecimpunctata. The sequence continues at coordinate 86,487,049 of NC_092806.1, read as the reverse complement.
ACTCAATAAAACAAACAAAGAAATATAAATACTTGAAGGTACCTTAAACAAATACAAGATTAGATACATAGAACATAACTCAAAAATTACACTCGAATATATGGAGCGACGATATTAATGGAGTCAAAACTTCTTTCACGAGGTACAAAAATCCGGATAAATAAGGCCATAATACGACCAGCAGTCGCGTATGGGAGCGAAACATGGACGCTAACAAAAAGAGAAATAAATAAATTGCTGGTGTGGGAACGTAAAATTCTTCGAATGATATATGGCCCTTGCAGAGACAGCGTGACAAACGAATGGAGGGGCAGATACAATAACGAGTTAGAGTCTCTATTCGGAAAAGAAAATCTAGTCAGATATATAAAGGCCAATAGACTCAGATGGGCAGGGCATGTGATATGCAGTAACGACAATCGCCTTATAAACAATGTGTTCTGGGAAAGGCCAGAGGGAAGAAGGTCTGTAGGGCGGCCTAGAAAAAGGTGGAAAGATGCAGTCAAAGAAGATCTAGAGAAAATGGGAGTGCGACAATGGGAATTACTGGCACAGGATCGACAAACATGGAAGGCAATAGTAAACGCAGCAAAGACACGAAGAGTTGTAGCGCCATTGATGATGATGATGATGATATTAATGGACGATAAAAGAATGGAAAACAGAATAAATACAAAAGGAATGATGTTTTGGAGAAGAAGATGCAGATTAACACTAATGGACAAAGTGAGAAATGAACGAATTACAGAATTAATAAATGTGAAGGAGACACTAAATGACGACATAGAAAACCAAAAATTACTCTAGTATAGATACATGCGAAGGATGGGCGAGACAAGGATACCGCTGAGAACTTACTGAGATACCACAAGAAATAGAAACCAAATAAAAGTAGGAAAAGTAGTAACTGGAGAACCATAGTACAAAATATGAAGATTTAACCGAAAAAACTTAACTAAAACATTCCTCCTTACCGAGATACAGATTATTTTATTAAAAATATTCTAAATAATTTTAGCCCATTTCACACGAGTCATAACTATATTATTAATAAAGTTATACAATTTAGTTAATTGAGTAAATTCCATTTCAAATGATTTTTTCATATTATTGTTTTAGTTCATACAAAATCAGAACTATGATTTGTATTATACTAAAACAATTTTTCTTGGTAAGTTTCCGGATCGAGCTTGTTAATAAAATGAACGCTACATAAGACAAAACCATCGAAAACAAATATTTAGACTACTGTAACAATAAATCGATTTAATAAATTTTCGAAGTGGCCTCCATTCACTTTAATATATTTTTGAATTCTATCAGAAAAATTTCTTCTAACCTTCAGAAATATGTTCGATTGATTTCTAATAAAATTTGCGGCATTCTCTATGTGATGCCACAATTCTTGTCAGGTATTAATTTCTTGAGCATACACAAGTGTCTTCATAATATGTCCTTAAAAATAAAAATCTAAGGAATTAAAATCAGGACTCCGAGCAGGCCATGGAAACTCACTTCCTCGGCCTATCCATCTATGAGGAAACGGATTGTTCAAATAATTTTGCACCACCAAGGGAAAATGTCGTGGGGCGCCATCTTGCATAAACCACATAACTATTCCTTAGTTTAATGGTAACTCTTTATCCAGTTTATCAAAAAGGGTATTTCGAAGAAATTACAAATACGAATTGTCGTTGAAATTTGTAGGTTATTCAAAGGGACCTATTAAATTATATTTAAAAATTCCACACCAAACATTTATTCTCAGTTCATATTGAAAGTGTGCTTCTTTGACCGCATGTGGTTGTTCGTTATCTCAAATGCGACAATTTCTCCTGTTATAAATGCCCCTCCGTGTGAAAGTGGTTTCATCAGTAAAAAGAATACTGCTAATAAAATTGTTATTTGAATTTGTCCTATTCATAAAAAATTGTGCAAGTTCCATTCGTCCAGGAAGATCTGTGGGTAGCAAGTGCTGTACTGGAATAAAATGGTAAGGTCTTAAGTCTTCTTTTTTTTTTAATATTCTGAAAACTGAAGTATGTCTTATTGCAGTTATTACTGATAAACGTCTATTACTTAACTGCGGTTCATTAGCAATTGTGTCTAACACATCATCCTCCTGATTCACTGTATGTAATTATTTTTAGGCGTCCTATATGTCGCTTTGGATATTGACTAGTTTCCGCTTATCGGTCGTAAATATTTTTAAAAGTCCTGTAATGGGGTTGTCGTCTGCTACGATATAATTGTAGATATTTTTAAGCAGCAGCACGCCCTATATAATTTGCTTGTGCATAAACACAAACCATATCCCGCATTTCCACATTTAACAAATTATGACGTGGCATTTTCACAAAAAAACTACTATAACAGTAAGTAATCTTACGCTTTTTAATTACAATTATCGGTCTGACTGTTGTAACACAAATAAATGACAATAGCCAACTTAATTTTAAATGATCCCTGCAACTTGTAAGGTTGCAAGAGTTGAAAAAATATAATAACTAGCAAAGATTCATATTAAACATTACCTTTATACGCAAATAAGTTGAAAAATACTTACTCTATCGCTTTTAGACAACAGGAGATATTTACGTAAAAAGTAACGACGAATCAAAAGACATGCTGAAATGATTATTAAGACAGATGCGTAGATTGTGAGTCGGAAAAAGGAAGTATCTATCCCTAGAGTACGCCTCTGGTAACAGCGAAAAACTATCTTTTAACACTAGTTAAAGTATCCTAACATGTGTATACTGTTTGTCAAGTTTGAACAAAAAATATTGGAAGGTGTTAAAACAATGGGCTAAAATCATTTTAGAATATTTGTAATAAAACACTTTGTATCTCGGTAAGGAGGAATATTTTATTTAAATGTTTTGGGTTAAATCTTCGTATTTTGTGCTAAGATTTCTCCAGTTTCTATATGGACAACTCTTAATGAAACACCCTGTATATGACAAAAATAAAAGGCGATTGGGATGTGGTAAACGGCAAACGGAATATGCTGTGTAAAGTCACAGATAAGTAAGTAAGTAAGTAAATTCTATAAAATACATACCATACCTAATCCTTAAAATATTTTAAAATGATACACACACATAAATGTATTGCTTTCAGATATGTATAAACTCTTACAGTATCTGTAATCAAGAATTGCAAAGTTTGGGTACGGGACTCTATTTAGCGGCATCTGTAGCAGATCATTCCTGTCAGCCAACCGCCGTGGTCACCTTTGAAGGTACCACTTTAATTATGAGGGCATTGGAGACTTTTTCAAACTTAGATTGGTCCAAGGTACGTACAAATATATATATATATATATATGTTTGTTTTGAGGTTTCCGCGGGAGCTATATGTGCTGTCACTATTTTTCCGGGTTTGACTCCGCGTTGTAAAATGCTGGTTTTCTTGAAAACCATTGTTTTGGCGACGTTTCGGCAAGGTCTCACTTGCCATTCTCAAGCCTGGTGGAACTACTTCTCGTCGTTACTCGATTAGTACTGTACTAAGTACAGTACTAATCGAGTAACGACGAGAAGTAGTTCCACCAGGCTTGAGAATGGCAAGTGAGACCTTGCCGAAACGTCGCCAAAACAATGGTTTTCAAGAAAACCAGCATTTTACAACGCGGAGTCAAACCCGGAAAAATAGTGACAGCATATATATATATATATATATATATATATATATATATATATATATTTATATATATATATATATATATATATATATTTATATATATATATATATATATTTATATATATATATATATATATATATATATATATATATATATATATATATATATATATATATATATATATATATATCGAGAAAAGGAGTACGACCGTCAATCCAAAATAAACTAAGGTACACTCGAAGAGTGGTGGAATGTTCTTACAGTTTTACTTGTATTTTTTTGTTTCGTTTCTCTCGTTTAGTTTGTAATCTTTAATGTTAAGTTATCGTAGAGTTTTTATAACATCTATAAAAAAAAAACCCTACAAATTGTTTTTGTAAGTATGAACCCTGTTGGTTTGTTTACTTATATTCTAAAATCTTTTTTATTTGTAGTGAACTGATGATGCTTTTAAAAATAAAAGCGAAACGTATTCGAATAAATCAATAAAGTAGTTAGACGACTTTTATTTGCCAATTATTGACCGATAAAACATCTGCTATTCAACCATTGAATATATTCCAAATTTAATCAACGGTCGTATTTTTTACTATATATATATATATATATATATATATATATATATATATATATATATATATATATATATATATATTCAATGGTTGAATGTCAGAGGTTTGATCGATCAATAATTGGCAACTAAAAGTCGTCAATTACTTCATTAATTTAATAGAATACGTTTCGCTTTCGGGCGTGCATGATTTGGACGCTAAATTTAAAATTCGACACTGAAAAATAAAATTACTTGTTTCTGCATACATGATTTGGACGCTGGGTGTAATTGAAATGTAAATGGAAAGTCAGGTAATAAAATTCTAGAGATTAAGCTTGATAAGGTTTATTTGTCACTTTGAAATAAATACGACATACATTTTACGAAATGGAATCGATCGATAGAGTTAGTTTGATACTCATGTATCCTATTTCTAACGAACATAATTTTTTTTCTACTCTTTGGATCTTTAAGTCTATTACTTTCACTATTACAGACACTATTAATTTTAATGTAAGTTTCAGTTTGAAAATTTTTTAAAACATCAATAAAATGGAAAATATTTGGATGAGCATGGAAAAATTATCATTAAAACGCGAGTGGAACGATTCACAAGCATTAGTTGTTAATTGTAAACTCTCACTCATCGCAGCCCACATCTCCAACGGAAATGTTGCGTGGTCGCCAATGTAGTTGTCCAATAAGTAGTCGGAAAACTTTTCAATTTTTGAATCCTTTGGTTGAATAGCCATAATGAAATATATGAAAGATTCTTCGACTTCTGAGGGAGGTAAAAATGGCAGCCCAAAAATATATTTCAGCCATTTAGATATTTCACTGTCTGCCAATTTATATTCCCGAATTAAGCCACAACCACCGATATTACGATACCAAGCTTACATAAGATGAAAACGGCACCCTTTAATGTGCACATTTGGAAATTCAAAACGCGCAGCATTGTGGATAGCAATTTCAAAATCGGAGAAAATGATTTTTGGATTGAATTTTAGACCAATTACTTCACATTTGCGTTTCAAAACATTAAATAGTTTTATATAGGTTTGTTCCGATTTGTCTGGAAGTAAACAATAACACAATGGTACATAATGTCCATTGATAAATACATGTATGGTAAAAAATTGCTTGAAATATTGAGCACAGTAACTAAATGTACCGTCCATATAAATCGTTTCACTGCCGCACAGAAAACGCATGTTAGCGTTACACGAGAAGATGATAATGTTAGAACTTAGTTCAACCGCAAATATAAAATTCTCGTCTTTAAGTGTTTTGATATTCGTAATATTTACCGCAGCAATAGTTTCCTCTTTACTTTTGGGCAGTTTCGGTTGAGCCATTCGCCGTTCACTGTATATTTGATTTCGTATTAAATTAACGTCTTTAACAGACATGTGGCTCAAGCAATCTACATTTTCTTTCAACGCACTATGTATGATTTTGGACGGCCTTTCGGTCAAATTATCCTTAGCCTTCCTTTTGGCACTGCTACGCACAATCTGTCTATTAAGCGTCTTGATATCACACTCGTGATTATGTTCTAGATTACTTCGGATCACTAACTTTTCTGGCCCTTTCGTGAATATCTTCGCTTTACACGACCGTTTTACGCACCTCCAATACGTTTCTCCCGATTTTAGTACTTTATCTTGAGAAAAAGTAAAACTGTTCACTTTGAGCAAAATTTTACCACGATTACTTACTAACGTTGAAATTTCCATGTTCACTTTTCACTATTCTCTGACAAACTAATAACTAGTAACTAAGTAAATTTCAATGACCATCATTACACCCTAATTATATCTAATATCTGGTACCTGCGATAATCCTTCCGGCGGCCTCCAAAACAAGGGTACTTTTAAGACCCTCAGGTACTTCAGCGTCGAAAACATGCCCGCCCTCGATTTCATTCTTTTTTTAAAAGCATCATCAGTTCTCTACAAATAGAAATGATCTTAGAATATAAGTAAAAAACTAACAGGGTTCATATTTACAAAAACAATGTGTAGGTGTTTTTTGATGTTATAAAAATTACGTACTTCTACATTAAAAACTAACTTAACGAGAAAAAAACAAAAAACAAGAAGAACTGTATAAGAGCACTATTGTTCATTTATTTTATTTTTTGGTAATTTTTTTATTTAAACGATGGCTTTATTTGGATGTTAGTTAAATCTCTTTCAAGGGTCAAACTACACTAGTATATTTTCGGTTGTATTTCAATCCGTTGTAGAATGTCATAATCTCACATGTGGCTTGCTTTCGTACATGTGTTTATTTGGAATGCAGTGAGGTACGATTATCGAGGGAATTCGTAAAAGAAAAGGGACCGCCCTGTTTTTTAAAAGAATTTTATTTGAAAGAGATTTAACTAACATCCGAATAAAGCCATCGGTTGAAATAAAAAAATTACCAAAAAATAAAATAAATGAACAACAGTGCTCTTATACAGTTTTTCTTGTGTTTTTTTCTGATGCTTTTAAAAAAAGAATAAAAGATAAATGTATTCTATTAAATTAATGAAGTAGTTAACAATTGTAAGCAAGACAATTGTAAGCAACTGATATGGGAATACTTCAAATTTCAATGACATTTCAGCGTGTGGCAAAATTGTTTAAAGTGTTGCCGCTTATTTAGAGTAAGAATTTTGTTTATGTTTTGATTTCTTACATAATTTGGTCATAATATATTATATATTAATAAATTGTATTTATAAATACATATTAAATTTAGAGCTTAATACATATTAAAAATAGCTTTAAAAATTAATTATTGTTGTGTATTGTGATTGTACTATGCAAAAACAACTAAATAGTCTGTAGAAAGCTGATAAGCTTTCATATAAGATAGATTATTTTGAAGAAGAAATACTGGCGGGACGTTTTTACTATTAATGCTCTAAAAGAGGTTAAGTTTAAAATTTAGAATATATTTTATAATTTTGTATTAAAATCTTTTCTTATGTATTTTAGTATGATGCAGTAGTGTTAAAACTAAGTGAATTTACTGTTAACATAATAGTTTGACAAATAGTTGACATTTTAAAAATTCCTCACTTACTAACAATTCTGATGTTTTGGCAACGCTGTTGTGGAGTTCTGACGTCGTAAATCTTAAATGACGTGCAATCATTTTTATATGAAAAATTGTATATATATATATATATATATATATATATATATATATAGAAACTAAGGTACACTCGAAGAGTGGTGGGTTTTTCGGTCAAAGTGGAGAAATAAAAGACTTCATCTATTTATTGAAGACGTTTCGCTTTCTGCTCAGAAAGCATCATCAGTTCATCTAAAAAGAACAATATGAAACCAAACATCCATAGAGAAGTTACAACAAAAGTGTGTTACCTTACAAAGACATGTAGCAGTCAATGATGTTCAAAATATGAAAAAGCTTACGAAACTGGACATTCAGAGTTAACGTTGTATAAAACAATTAATTGAAACTAGGTATAGTTTGCAATTTAACAAAATTAGCACAGCAAAAAGAACATGTGATAAATATACATGTATATAAAAAAGTTATTATAAAAACTTAAGTAAAAAACATTAAGGATTATTTTAAAGTGTAAAGAACTAGAAAGATCATAAGAATGCACTTCCAACAAATTTATTTAATAAATTAGATTTTAATTTTAACTTTAGGTAACATTATAAGTTATTTAAGATTAATAGTAATAAGATAAAATAAAGTTACCAGTCTTTAGCTTACTGAGTCTCGCCGATAAATGAATTTACAGGTTTAACACCAACGCAAACAACGTGAATAGAAGTGGCCTTGAGGTCAAAATGACATAAACAGCAAGGCAACCTACCAACCTCTATATAATAGGGCGGTATATTCAAAAAATGTGATAAATTTGGTTAACAGCTTGTCGTTAAAAAACCAAACAATGAAAGGAAAAGGTGGTTAAGATCACCATTTACCCTACAGTGATTGATCTGTCAACAAAGAACAAAGCATGCATAATATATAATATATGATATTTTGGATTGACTTCGCAATCAGCTGATCCAAAACAATCGAAAAGATTAGTGTGGTTTGACCCTCGAAAGAGCTTAAACCAACGTTCAAATGAAGCCATCGGTTAAAATTAAATGAACTAATGTTCTTACAGTTTTACTTGTATTTTTTTGTTTCGTTTCTCTCGTTTAGTTTGTAATCTTTAATGTTAAGTTATCGTAGAGTTTTTATAACATCTATAAAAAAACCCTACAAATTGTTTTTGTAAGTATGAACACTGTTGATTTGTTTACTTATATTCTAAAATCTTTTTTATTTGTAGTGAACTGATGATGCTTTTAAAAATAAAAGCGAAACGTATTCGAATAAATCAATAAAGTAGTTGACGACTTTTATTTGCCAATTATTGACCGATAAAACCTCTGCTATTCAACCATTGAATATATTATATATATATATATATATATATATATATATATATATATATATATATATATATATATATATATATACAGTATACTCCCTTTATAACGAACACGGTTATTACGAGGTTTCGCTTATAACGAGGTACATTAGATGTCCCGTGAAATTTCTATTGAACTATAACCCTTTATAGCGAAGTAAATTTGCTTATAACGAGAGAAAATAAGATTGCAAAACGTGTTTTTTACGTTTTGGCCCGGCCGTAGCTATAAAGAAATACCCTTTTTAACTGCGGGCCGCCCACAATAAACTTCTTACAATTTATGATTCTTAGTCGGAAATGTAAAATTTATGATTCACAAGTGTCATTGTATTGGGTTGACCATTCACACCTAATAATATGGGTCCTAATAGACAAGATGTGGAAAGTGTTTTAAAGGTTGTCAGAAATTTTATCCAAGGACAAAACTCAAATGAAGAAGCATAAAACTGTTTCACATCTTTAGAAAATATGATAGATAGAATACTGGACAATTTAAAGCAGTCAAAAATGACAAAATAACTTTATACGCTTTATACATATTTACAGAATACAGATTTTTTTGTTTCAACATAATCATTGACAGTAAAAGTAAACAACTCTTTTTTGTTTTAATGCATTTCATTGACAATAAAAGTAAACAACTTTGTTTTAAAAACGCCATTCAAACAATATTTATTAGCATCTTATATTGCTCCGAATGGCTTCACTATAGAAAGTTAATGTTTTAGAAAACTACATATTCATATGTATGCACAATATTATTTTTGTTGGATATAACGAGATCCGCTTATAACGAGGTAATTATTCTGCCATTTCAGTTCTCGTTATAGAGGGAGTCTACTGTATATATATATATATATATATATATATATATATATATATATATATATATATATATATATATTGTTGTGATCTGCTTTATGATGTTTTATTATTAATTAACACTAATTTAATTAATTCAATTATTTAATTAATTAATTCAGTTTACTTTATATATCTCTTCTAGTGGGTTCAGTATCCCCTAGTTGCTCATAATCGGGATAGAACAGGAAACGGAACTAACATTAAAACAACATAAATATGCACACAAATTATTATTTATTTTCAATAAGCAAAACGATGAATATTAATAAATAACTTTTGTGGGCAATTATCTTTCCCAACAAACTCCTATACTCTAAATTTAATTTTAATTACAAACTATCTATTGATCTGTTTTATAATAATATCTACTAAAAAAAAGACCATATAAAAATATAATTTATTCACAAAAAAAATAACTCTTTGAAACCTGGAATTTTAGTTCGTATGCGTATATTTGATTTTATCTTTAGAATATCTTAAAATTTTCTTTCGTTCAAATTATTTGACTGACCTTTATTTTTACACCAATGATGTCTCCTCTCGATCAAACCACAGTTCCTTCCTTGATTGATTATGTCCGGCTACCATCAAATCTTTCCCGTTCTCAGCATCGATCCAAACCGCATACCAGCAAACTACTCCTCCGAAAACACACGCCCAAGCCTCTTTTGACCGGTACTCTTTATTCACAAATTCTCCTTTCTTTCTCAATTATATCTCGTGGACTATGCAGACTCAAAAGAGGTATTAATCTTCTCGATTTTGATCTACTCTCAGCTTCCACCTTTTTCACTAACAAACGAAAACACTGGTACTCAGATTGACTACACGAAAACATGTCTTCTCTTCTGGTCTGCCGGTAACATAATAATTTTTCAATCTCTCCCAGACAACCTTCTCAACTCTCTCATTCCCACCATTCCTTTTTAACCAATCATAAGCATTCATCTTTCCCACTTATTTTCGATTTAGAAAATATCCAACATGATATTTAAAACAAATAAACTACTTTCACTCAAATTACTTTTCAGAAACCATTAACAATTTTGCCTTTTTCAACAGAAATAAGTTTCCAAATTCTTGTTATCTCATATCTAAATCTAATTCTTATTTACTTTCGAAAAATGCCCACCGCAAAATACAATTACAAGTTTATTCATAAATCTATAATTATACGGGTTCCATTGTCCTTTCACTATTCTTTCACGGAAAAACTCGTTAGGGTCCCGTCACGGAACAATGTTTTCTCTTTTACTATTAAATAAACTATTACAAATAAGTACAGGGTTGTATTTTAACTTATATGCCCGCGGTATATTAAAATAATAAAAAAACTCTTTATTCTATTTCTGATCGATAAACTGATCCATAAGAAATCCCCTCCTTGTTTTGAGATACAAATTTTCTTTTTTTTTAAGTGTAACCAAAAAAAATATTATTTTCTCTCAACACAAAATTTTTCTTTTGTAGTCATTTTATCCTATCCTAAATTTTTATTACTCCATCTTAAAATTTTTATTCATGGTATTTGTACACATCCTGGATATTGTAAACTCCTCGTATCTTTTCTGATTCTACATGTCTAAGAACATAGCTGTTTATTCCATTTTCATTTTGTATGATGTATGGACCCTCGAAAAGAGGCACTAGCTTTGCACACACGTCCCCCGTGAGATTTGATACTCGTAACGCCCTTACAAGCACCTTTTCTCCCTTCTGGAAAGTCACTGGTCTTCGTTTTCTATTCTGGATTTGCCTTTGGAGATATTTTTCACTACTGCGCTGCAGCCTCCTTCGAACAGTTTCCAATACTATTTGATATTCTCTCTGCTCCGGTTCTTCCCATGGCCGTACTGGCATAATACCCTTCATGACATATTCCGGCGTCTCTTTTGTCACCGTACTTGGAGTGGTGTTCAAGTAGTTTTCGATTTCTGCCACTTTCCTATCCCATCGTCGATGTTGTCCAATGGCAGCAATGCGGAGGAATTTTGTAGTCTCTTGTATAAAACGTTCTGACGGATTACTTTTAGGATGTCGGATACTGACAAAATTTGTCCCTATTCCCCTGTCTTGCAACTGTCTCTTGAATCGGTCACTCCGGAAATACGTAGCATTGTCTAAAAGAATTTTCCTTGGTGTTCCTACGGTGGCTATAAAATTGTCTATCTTTCTCATAATTTCTTCCCCCTTTGTCGTACGGCATGTATATAGCTTTACAGATTTCGAAAAAATATCTACCATCACCAAAATATGTTTGTTCCTCTGCGTGGTCATTATCAGATCACTTAACATATCTATTGCTACAATGTCTAATTTTTGGTGGGATACAATATTTTTAGCCACATTTTCATTTCGGAAATTTCTGCTTTTATATTTTTGACATGTTTCACATCTTTGGGTAACTTCTTTTGCAATCCGGTAATCTTTTCGGCATATATAGTTTTCGCGAAAAACCAGTCAAACCTTCCTGCTGCCGATATGTCCATTGTCCTCGTGTAATTTCTGTATGATCCTTTCTGCCAATGTCTGTGTTATCACGTATAGTTCCTTTCCATCAATTCGTTGGAAAAATATACCGTTTTCCCTCTCCGCTCTTCTTTTTTCTCTTTCTTCCAGGTCTTCTTGATTTGTTCTAATTTCGTTTAACGAAAATACACCTTTCTCTTGTGTCAAAATGTTCAGTCCTACATGAAAAGCAATTACTTCCTTTTTCCCCGAGTCTTCATCCCTTGTGAGAGCGTCGACTATAATGTTGTCTTTTCCTTTTATATATCGAAACTCAAAGTCATACTCTTGTAGTAACAAAATGCCTCTATGTATACGATTGTTAACCAGACGATTTTTCATTATATGTACCAAAGCTGCATGATCAGTTTCGATTGTGAATTTTGCTCCCAACAGATAAAATCTTAACTTATTTACACAGAAAAGTACGCTAGCAAACTCTAGTTCCGTCATACTGTATTTTCTTTCGTGTGTTTTTGTCACCCTGGAAATAAAACAAATCGACACTTCTTGATTGTTTTGTATTTGCGACAAAACTCCCGCAAATTTTTGTATGGATGCATCAGTTCGTAGTATGAAAGGCAAATTGTACATGGGATGATATATTTTCGTTCCTTTCGAGAATTCCTCTTTTAAAATTTGAAAAGCTTTCTCTTGTTCTTCTTTCCAAATCCATTTAACACCCTTCTTCAATAATTTGATCAGAGGAATTTCCTTCTGGCTTAAATCAGGAATTAGTTTTTTAAAATAGTTGATCGTCCCGAGAAAACCTCTCAATGTTTTTAAATTCGTTGGTCTTGGGTATTCATCTATGAGTTTTACCCGGTCCTCGGCTAAACTAACTGTTTGTGTGTCCAATTTAAATCCCAAATATATCACTTCTTTTTGAAAAAATTGACATTTTTCAATATTCAGTTTTAATCCAGCCTTGTCCAATTCTCCCAAAATAATCTTTATGTGTTCCAAATGACTTGATGTATCTGGTGAAAAAATGAGTAAGTCGTCGATGTAGTGCACTATGAAATCTTCATATTTATTTAATATTGTATGGAGAGCTCTTACCAATGCTGCACACGCACTTTGTAATCCAAAAGGTACTACTTTAAATCGGTATACAATACCATCGATTGAGAAAGCGGTGTAATTTCTACATCTTTCTGCTAACGGTATTAACCAAAAACTATGTTTCAAATCAATTTTAAAAAACGTGTGTTCCCGTAATTCTCCCAAAAATAGCTTCGATGTTGAGAGGTGATTCATATTGAGATACCGTGTGTTGATTTATATTCCGGGCATCCAAACAGAGCCTCAATTCTCCACTGCTTTTTTTCACAATCACGATTGGGTTGATGTACGGCGAGTCACATCTCTCTATAATTTGATCTTCTAACATTTTGTTAATTTCTCCTTTCACCTCCTGTCGGTATTTATATGGGATCGGATAAGTTTTCGATCGAAAATTTCCTAAGTCTTTAACCTCAAATGAATGTTCATACTTTTTGGCTACTCTGTTTTCTTCATTTATTAAATCTTCATACTTTCTCAATATTACACGCAATTCCTTTTCCTTTTCTTCTCCACATATCAATTTTCTTTCTTTTTCCTCAATTTCTTTACACATATTTATTTTGTATTTTGCCTCCTCCATTTCGCATACTTCTTCAAATACCACTGTTTCAATTGTACCTTTTTCGTCTTCTTTTGTTAATCTTTCTTCTTTTTCTTCTTCTGGGCTCATCTCTTCTTTTGAGGAAACCCACTTTTCACTTTCTTTTGCCAATCTCCTCTTTCTTCTCTGTCCTTGCTTCATTGCCAAATTCATTTCCACCGTTTGTTCTTTGTCTAAATCATTTTTTTGTTTCTCATTTTCCTTTTCCATTTCCTTACTGTCCTGTTCTCTTTTCTTTTTCCTCTGTGATTTTCATCGTGTTATTTTTGAAATCTATCACCACATGTTTTTCTGCCAATTCATCCACTCGTACGATCATATCATGCGACATGTTTGGCATCACAACACATTGTAGTGCATAAAATTTCTTATCCAATCGTACTTTTATTCGTATTCCTTCATTTATCGTTGCCAAAGTCCGTTTATTTGCGCCCACTAAATTTACCTTGGGAATTTTGTAAATCAAATTCGTTAAATTAACTTCCTCTATTAGTTTTCTGTTGATCAGTGTAATTTCCGATCCAGTATCAATCATAATTTTAATCGGTGTCTCGTTTATAAAACCATCTACAAATTTCAGATTTGCTCCACTTATTTTGTCCTTATTTTCTGCCAATTTAATAAATTCTTTCGGGTGACAAAAAATTCCTGTTTGTTTCTTTGTCTTTAGTGAGCGCCTTCGTGAAAAGACGCTTGCTGTTCTTGTTCGCTTCTACTTCTGTCGCTTTGTCTCTCATCCTCATATTCCTCTATGTGTGTGTTGTTGACCGCTCTTCTGTTTTCTCTTGTTCTCTCGGACCCGTATCGGTTTCCGCGATTTTCTGGTTCATTCGTTCTATTATTATTTCGGTTTTCCTGATATGTGCGAGTGTTGTTTCTATTCTGGTTCTCTCGATATCTGTTTTCGTTCCATTGCCGATTTCTTTGTTCATAGTTTACTCTTCCGTTATCTCTACTTTCGTTTTCCCTCCTCGGGACAAATTCTCTTCTTGTGTACTCTCTCCTAAAGTTTTGTCCTCTATCTCTATAGTCTTGATTTTCTCGTTGTCTATAATTTTCTTGCGTTCTCCTCATTTTTCTTTCTCTTAATTTTACTTCTCGTATTTGTAAGAATTGACATAAACTGTCAATATCTTTGTAGTTTTGTAGAGTTATGTGATCTTCTAAGGTATCTTCAAAATGTCTGGCTATTAGTTCCACTAGCTGTTCGGACGAATAGGTGTAATGTAAGTGTCTTGCATTGTTGTATAGTTGTAGGGCATATGTTTTTTCTGATATACCTATACTATCCTGGTATCTCCCATTTTGTAATTCCTTGTTTATCTCTATCTGTTGTATTTTCCCCCAGAAATAATTCAGAAATTTTTGTTCAAATGTTTGCCAATTTTGCAATTCTTCTTCTTTGCTATCAAACCATAAACTTGCCTCATCTTTAAGATGGTTCCTTATCGTTTCCTTTGCTGTTTCGAAATTACCGATATGTCGTACTTTCTTTTTTAAATTGTTGATGAAAATTACTGGGTGTAATTTTTTTACGTCCCCGCCAAACTGTATTTTTATGTCACCCGGACTTTGGATGAGTACTTCTCTCCTGTCTCCCATCTCTCGTTGTTTTCTGATATCCTTAATTTGTTTTTCTATTTCTTTCTTGTCTTCTTGTAGCGCCATTTCAAATTTTTCTTCCAAGTGTTCTATTTCCTTTTTCTGGAAATTTCGTATCTTCTTCATTGTATCTTGGATATCTTTAATCTCTGTCTCTTGTTTTGCATTCTTTAGGGTTATTTCTTCTATCTGTTGTATCAGTTCTTTCTTTATCCCCTCAACACATCCTTTAATTTCCTGTTCATAGTTTTCCAGACGCTGCTCTATATTCCTGTTATTTAGTTCTATAAAATATTGCGGTTACCATAACTCCTAAATAAAATCAAACAAATATGTCATTTATTTAGATATGCTAAAAAAATTTAAATTTTTATTCTTATAGTTGTAAGTATTAAAATATTCACTTTGTTTACATTTATAATAATCAATTATTCTAATAAATTTACAGTTTTCTCCTGAAGAAGTCACAAAATCGTGACGAAATATTGAGACTGAACAAATAGTTTTATTTCCAGACCGATTGCTGATACTATAAATCAATATATATATATATATATATATATATATATATATATATATATATATATATATATATATATATATATATATATAGATCTAGCGGTTAATGAGGGCTCCGTACTAAAACGGTATTATACTAACTCCAGGTGAATATACACCGTGTATATTATTATCTGGGTAGCGCTTTATGTGGACTCCGACCAACACGTCGGATTAAGTGGACTCCGTAATAGGTTAAAACACTTGGGATCCGTATACATTTCTTTGCGTACACAACTAAACTCCTCCGATGTTGCCAATAATTTGATTAGTCGTAGATTTTTAAATTTTACAGCAGGTACGTTTTGGAACTTCAAATTTATTTAAATATCAATCAATTTAGTCATCGAGAAATTTCACAAATACGTACTTGGTTAATGTAGTTAAATATTTTATGGTGGTAATTTATATTACTTGCTTTAATTATAGATAATCTGAAATTAGTGTCTATTATAAACTTTGAAAAGGCAAGTGTCCATTTTTATGTACTAGTATTTTTTTTAATGCATTGGCACTGAAACATTTATTATATTATAAATGTACGTTCCGATGTTCCGATTGCTACAGTGTATGATTTACAATATTTGTTTCATCAAGCAGTAAAATTTAAATTATAATAATTTATAAATCAATCTTAAAATTATAATTTTTTACTGTCTAATTTAAATATTTCGATTTTTTAATGTAGGGAATTCAATATACTACTATACTTTAGATACACATAAACACATGGATACACTTATGGCGGATACTAGCAATCAGTAGTGAGTCATTATTCAGATATAATATTTCGGTGTCTTATGGTAACTTAATTTTAGCCAACATATCTATTACAATTACATATACTATGTTCGGCCTTATCGTTTTAAATACTTTGTCGCTTGTGCAAGCTGTCATTATTTTTAATCTTAAATCATTGTTTTTTGTATCTTGCGTTTTCAGGCATATAATTTTTAATTTAGAAGTACATGTATGTATAATATTCTTTTTTCTGTCATTTGGTTTAAATATAATACACTTACATTCTTCTTGCTTATTTATTTTTATTCGTAATACTTATAAAGTATGTAATAACGTACCCGTTGTTGCAAAAATCAACAACGGGTACGAAAGATATCAGGTATTAGGGGTAGTATTTGTCAATCTAAATGCCGCTTACGACATATTAAATTAGAGAACATTTCTCCAAAAATTCTATGACGTCCCCTTAGATAAAAACATCACTTGTTTTATCCACGATCTAGATTGAATTGCTCTCTTCTGTTGATTCGCTTGTATTTGTTTTTCATTTTGTTGGTTTTAAGTAAAACATTTTTCGCGTTCTCTTCACTTTGTTGAAGATGTCGCAGACGGGAGAGAATTTCTTATGAGATCAATATCATTACCATATGCTAGAAGTGCTTGGTACCTTGGGCCATTAATGGATTGCATTTTAAATAGCCGATTTCTATTTTAGTAAGCTGTTCTTTAATTTTTTGAATATTTGAATTGAGAATCTGTATATTATTCGACTGTTTATAACACAGTGTTTCTTGTGTTATAGAATATAGTGCTGTTTAATAATAATAAAGTTCAAGACACAATTCATATATGCAATAACTTGGTACTGATATCTCTGCTCCCCGATACCAGGTAGCAGTCCCGAAAACATTAAAACTGCTACACTCATGCTTCCTATTATCCAACGATTAGCCAGTCCAGGACTATACGCCTTATTATGGTACTGATATTGCTGCTGTCCCTTATAAGTGAATAAAATATGCAAGGAAGGTTTTGGCAATTTAATAGGATTTTGTATGTTAGAATATTATTTCTCCGAGAAAGTGAAAAATATTTATTTGCTATACGGATTTAATCTATAGATGAAATATTAGAATGCTATAGAAGAATGCTATTAGCAGCAAATAATATGGCAGATATGCTGGCTAATATGCTGGAATTAGCAGTAGCATGTACTAACAGTGGCCGTACCTAGTCCACTGTTAGTACATGCTTTTAGAAAAGAGAAATCCAACTTATCCAATTCAAAAGCAGACAAAATCAATTCAAAATATGGATCGTAAGCCAATCACTTATGTAAAGACTCTAAAGTAATAATTAGTGAAACTGTAAGCCAACAGCATAAAGTGCTGGTACTAGATATACAAGTAAAATATGAAATAAAACCAAAATATCGAGGAGAGTCACAAAAACAATTCATTGACGTTAACAAGCGACAAAGTAGTTCAATTTAGATCAGAAATAAAAAAAGAATGTGTTGGAATATGGAAAAAGGTCATAATGAAATTTGGAGAAATGTGTCAAAAATTATTAAAGTTGATGTAACTAAAATACTTGAAAAAATCTCAGGAAATTGACTTAAAAATTGGTAAATTGACAAGAAAAAATATCAGACTAAGATTATCAAAAGTATCAAATAGATAAAGAGGAAGCAAAAGTAGCCGTAGCACAATCTAAGGTAGCAGCGTATGAAAAGCTGTACAATGAACTCAGTACTAAGAAAAAAACATATACAAAATTGCTAAAAGTGGAGCAAAGAAAACCAAAGATTTTAATCAGATTAAATGTATACGAGATAAATACATTAAACTATTTATGCAAGGAAAGGATGTAAGGAAGGAAGGAGTTCTTTAACGGCCAATTAAACGAAGAGTTTGAGAAAGCATCTATAGAGGCAACAGAGACAGTAATAGCAATGGTGCCGAAAATGACGACCGCGGAAGTAATTCAAGAGCTACATAAGATGAAAAACGAAAAGGCATAGGTCCTGATGGCATCCCTGAATATATATGATCAGCATTAGGAAAATCAGGAACAAGTTGGCTAACAGGACTATTTAATAGAATTTTGAAAGTAAGGCGAATACCGGATGAATGGAGAAGTAGCATTTTAGTACCTGTATACAAAAACAAAGTAGATGTTAAACTCTGTACAAACTATAGAGCCCTAAAACTACTCTGTCACACCATGAAACTGTGGGAGAGAATAATTGATAGTAGGATACAGGAAGAAACAGAAATATTAGGAAATCAGTTTAAATTCATGCAAGGCAAATCAACCACGGATGCAATTTTTATCATAAGGCAAGTAATGGAAAACTAATGTTAGGACAAGTGAGGGTAAGACTGATAAATTTCATTTGAGAATAGTATTGCATCAGGGGTCAGTGCTAATCCCTTATCTCTTCTAATTAGTGTTGGAAAAATTAACGAAAACATGTCAAGGAGATATCCCTTGGTGCCTGATGTATTGAGACAATGGAGATGGGCGCTTGAGCAAAAAGGTCTAAAAATAAAGCAAACAAAAATAGAGTATTTAAAGTGTGCATTTAAAAATCAACTTCAGCTTTACTTTAAATCAGGTTGTATTTATTTATGTAAGTTAATGAAACCAATAATAAAAAAAAGGAGCTGATTCCAAACCGATAATTTTTATTCAGAGATATCTAGGGCCTGCGTAGCGCAAGCGGTAGGATGCTTGCCTCGTAAGCCGGTGGTCCGGGGTTCGAATCCCACCGCCGGCAAGAACATCTAGACATTTTAAAAATGTCTATAGGCCCCAGGTCGACTCAGCCTGAATAAAAATGAGTACCTTGGGTAAAACCAGGGGTAATAATAGACGGTTGAAGCGTAGCACTGGCCATGTTACCTTCCTTGTATACCGTAGGCCCTAGATATAGCAGACTACCCTGCTATACTCCCAAAGCCGCGACAGCGGTATAAAACGGGAGACTATTATATTATTTAAAAAGTATCCCATGATTAATTGAATATACAGAATTATCGATATAACTATGTGAGAAACTTGTTGAGAAATACGTTTTAGAAAAAAAAAATTGTGCTAGTCTTTTTTGACATAGCTTAGGCCTTTGCTAAAGTATAGCATGGGAGTTTAACCTACAAATAGTATACCTATTAGAGCCTAAACTAAATGAGTCCAAATTAATTCACGTCAAGTTTATACATCTGAAAATCTAAAACATTCATTTTACAAAAAACGATGTCTAAATACCTTATGCATCTTCCACAATTACATGAGACCTGTACTTGAGACTTCTATAGTATATGTTTAAAAAAAGGGAAGAACTAAGTTATCAGAAAATGTATCCGCAACTCCTATAGTCATTAACTTGGTACTGATATCTCTGCTCCCCGATTTCAGTAAGCAGTCACCAAACCATTAAAACTGCTACATCCATGTTTCCTATTATCCACCGATTAGCCAGTCCAGGACCATATGCATTATTATGGTACTGATATTGCTGCTGCCCCTCATAAATAAATAGAATATGCAAGGAAGTTTTTGGCAATTTAATACGGTTTTTGTGTGGTACAATATAATTTCTCCGAGAAAGTAAAGAATATCCATCCGCTATCCGAATTTAATCCATAGATTAAATATTAGAATACTATAAAATAATGCTATTACCAGCAAAAAAAACGGTATAATAGTAACGATAAAACCAAATAAATATTTATTAACAGACAAAAGAGATGATGTAGAATAGAGCATATAACGTAACAATAGACCCATATAATTTTGTCACATAAGAGATAAAAGGGAAAATTCAGGTAGCAAACTGATATATGTGTCACCTCATAACACTTTTAAATCCAGAAGTGTAATGCGAACTACTAAAATCAGGATATATAAAACAATGTAAGTAAAACTCAGGTATTAATTAGATCAGGATTGCTAGTAAAGCCCTCAGAAGTGTTTTACGACCGGGAACTAATGCTAAGGTCAAACAGGTATATAAAAATTGCACCGTCGTACAAGAAACTAAATCTCAACGCTAAAGTTATTGTTTTGCACTTTGTATTGATTTGTGATCTTATTCATAACAGAATTATATATTTCTTTCTGCGACGCTCAATCGGCTCTTATTTTATTTTTTCATTGTTTGTGTTTTACTTACATACGTAGATTCTTATTTTTCTTACTGCGGGATGTATTTTTGGATTTAATTTTTTTGCTTAAAACGTAGCAATTGCCAGCTTGTATTCTGTTGTTATTCTCTTTTGTAGTGTTTTTGTTAAAAGTGCTCTTAAATTCCAAATATTTAGATGAAACATTTCAAAGTGATAGCCATATATTTTTTTATTATCGTTGATTTGGAGCACCCTTTTTTGCGCTTTTTTCTATTGAATGTATTAATGTTTTTTGCTTACTAATAATTATTTTCGCTACTATATTAAACTCATCGTCGAAGGTCCGTATAATATGAGGACCTTAATTATTAAACTGTGAGATTTTCTGTATTTGCTTTCCGGGAGATGCTCTCCAAAACGATGGTAAACACGATTGGAGACAGGGCATCTTCCTGTTTGAGGTCACTGGACATTTGAAAGTAAGTTGGCAGTTAATTTTCTTATGTATGCCTAGTTCTTTCATAGCATTTTAGTTACAATCTTATAATTATATCATATGTTTGTTAAAAATCTATAAATAACTAGCTTAATGTTTTTTTTTATTCCCAACATTTTTCATTAAGTATATAATAGTGAATATTTGATCAACGGTTCATTGAATTTTCCTAATTTCACATTAATCTTTCCTAATTTCACATTTGTGGTTGCTGGATGTCAAAGAAGACACTATTTTCCATAGCGGGTACTATGATTCCAATGGGGTAAAGTACAACCTACATATTTGTTGCCAAAATTACTTTGCTGCTGTATCGAGTACCGTTTACTGGTAACATATATGAATTTTGTTACGAATTTATACTGTGTGCTGAACTTTATTAAATCTTTTACCGCGAATTGAAAAGCATGTTTTAACCTTTATTTGTAACATTTTTCGTTAACGTTTAGTGAAACATTTTACGTTTATCTAAATAAGTATTTTTGCGTTACATTGATATTTATGTGGCAATTAGCTGTAAAGTCATTAGTCTTTCCTGTCGTATCATATTTTCTTGATTTTTTTGTAGACAAGCGGTTTAGTTTGTGTAATATAATATCCCCAATTCGTTTCATAATATATTGTTTTCAAAACAGCTGTTAGGCGAATTCGATCACTTTTTTTAAAGCACTTTGATTTTTAATATTTTGACCACGCATATTTAGGTTTTCCAATATTTGGGATTTGTATAATCTTTATGTATATAATTATCTGTTTATTGATTTTACTTTTTAAACAGAGTTTGGAATGGAATCTTCCTGTTTGAAATCAATGTACATTTGAAAATAAGTCGACAGTTTTCTTTTCTGCCATGGTATATCATAGTTTTAGTCTTATGATTATATCAGTGTTTGTTTAAAATCTATAAATAACTAGTTTAATGTTTTTTTTTGTATTCCCAACATTTCTCATTAACTGCCTAATAGTGAATAATTGATCAACGATTTATTAAGTTTTTCTAATTCCACACTAATATTCACCTACTTTATAGTTCACCTATTTACTCAATCGTTCCAGGTGTATTAGAAAAAATACTGTATATCCTAATTATTAATAGAGATATAGCTTATATATAGCTTATATCGCTATAGTTTGTGCAGTACATTTTATTATTCCTCTTGTGTATGGGTATACTTTTCAGCAAGTTGGTACTTGCTCTTGCTTCTAAATTGACAGATCAGCTGTTTAACTGCCTGTACTGAACTTTCTTTTTCATTTTGCAAATATATATAAAAATTCATAAAAATCACTCTGACATACCGATGATTGAAATATCGGATACCCTATACTATTTAATCAACGGAAATACTAAGATCACACGGAAAGAATATGGGTTATTTCTGGTTTCGTCAAAATTTACACTGAAATTACTAACAAGAGAGTGCTCTCACTTCCACATGTTGAAATTGATATATAGTACCAACAGATGCTAGTCCTATACCATCAGTACTAATAAAATGGAAACTATCAAATTAATGTCAATTTCATTTAATCAAACGTACTAACCTTCAAAATGATCATTTAAGGAAACACACCTCAAAAATATTGACAATAAATTAAAAATAGCTTAAGCGTTATAAAAGTAACAGAGCAGCAAAGCTCACAGCATAAGAATAGTGCCTCGTACTTTTATATAGAAATTTGTTGATAGACAAATATTTATTTTTTTATATACTAGGTTCTAAAAAAAGTGTACTTAAAACGAATAAATATTATCTAACAAGTATTTTATTCCAGTTTCATATGAAAGCACCAGATCTTAGATATTATAAATTTCGTCATAGGTGCAAATTTGAAATGAAAACCAAATGATAGAGCATATAGTGAAATATAAATACCTTAGCTCTCTATTGCCCGACTTTTTTGTAAACTTGTTTGTTTATAAAATGTTTTAATTTGTATATGTGCTCAAATATCCATTTACAACAACTAGTAATTTTTTTAGATTTTTTAAATTTCGTTTGGGGAGAGTTTTGGGAGTGTTTAACAAAAACTAACGAATTAAGTTATATACTTATTTATTATGCCATTCCAAAAAACAAATATTTGTAGTTGTAAAACATAAAGCAACTTTACATTTATCGCTCATTACTTTAGAAGTATTACAGCATCCTGGCTTTTTGCATCTTCCCTTTTGTTCAGAAATTACTGGCCAGTGGAAGGTTTGGGTTTGGTCAAGCCTAACTTCCTTTGGTAGTACAATAGCAGTAGATCCTCTCCTCTGTTTTTTTACAATTTCGTTCTCAATTTCACTGAGCCTGGGACGTCCTTTGTTTTTGATCTGGTCATTGCTTCCTAACAGTACGCTACATAAGTGGGACTTAAACTGTAACAAAGGCAACTGGTTTTTCTTTTTAATTTCAAAGTAATCGCAATCACGACGATGCAACAACCAGCTGTTATCATCATCATATAACGGGGGTCCTACGGCGATTGCCGCTTCCCGCATTTCAGCCTCCATCTTTTCCTATCTCTCCAATCTCCCACTTCTAAGCCTCTAGATTGCATTGTTTTTGTAATTTCTCTTCTCCAGGAATTTGGTGGTTTTCCCCTTTTCCTTCTTTCTGGCGGAACATACATTAAGGCTTTCTTTGGCCACCGCTCCTCCTCCATTCTCATCACGTGACCATACCATTGTAATTGCCTTCCTTGTATTCTATCTGAAAGAGTATCTCTAATTCCTGTACGGTTTCGTATTTCCTCATTCCTGATTCTTTCCATTCTCGATACTCGACATGATCTTCTAAGATAATCCATTTCCACAACGTCTACTTTACCTCGTTCATTCTTTGTCATCGTCCAACATTCGGCACCATATGTGGTAATTGGTTCTACAATTGCTCTGTATACGCGAAGTTTGGTATGCATCTTTATTTTATTAGACCACAGTAATGAATTCAGTATTCGGATGCATTTTTTCCCTTTGGGATATTCGGTTTTGTACATCTATCTTAACTCTGCCATATGCTGATATGATGCAACCAGCTGTTAACAACAGCTAAATCCAGAAGGTGAAAAAATATTTTTAGATACCACTTTTTAGATCTTATGTCTGTTCGGTAAAGAGCAATTAGTGAATCCATAAGATCGACACCTCCAATAAATTTATTATAAAATTGCACTGAATTTGGACAGCATACAATAATTCTTGATTTTTGTTTCTTATCCCACCTCTTGACTAACGAAGTAGGCTCAGAACCAACAAATGTACTAAGCAAATGAACCGGTTTATTATCGTACCACTTTAACGCTGTTTGTCTTATGCCATCTACTGTAGCGTGCTTTTCTTCTACAGTACCTCTGCCCTATTTCTTCATATTCTTGTCATCAGAAAAATGGCAATAAGGCAATCTGTTTGGAAGAAGAGTTCCCAAACATTGCAGTCCACGTTTTTCCATTTCAATCTGCAACTGAATGCTATTGAACCAGTTGTCAAAATATACTTTATAGTATTTGTTTGGTTTGACTATCTCACACAATCTTATTACATACTACATTACCGCTGGTGTCTACATTAGGTAAATGAAGAGGATGTTTATTAACAGTTCGTGTATATAATTCCCAGTTATAAACAATACCATTGCTATCACACAAAACAAATGCCTTGTATCCCCATTTTTTGGGTTTGTTCTTCATATATTGTTTTAAAGAATGTGCCCCTTTTAATGGTATCATTTGTTCAATACACAATTTTTCACTCATTGGAATACTTTGAAAATTTTAAAATAGACAGTTGATGAATGTTTTAATTTTGTATAACTTATCATTATTGTTGACCATATTTTCGTTATTATTGAAATGCATTTTAGTTTTTATTTCTTCCCAGCGATTCCTAGATATAGTATCGACTATTTGAGCAACACGTGTTTCCTTCTGCCAAAATGATCTTGTCCTTGGCAAGCCATATATTGACATCAGTAGAACAGATCCAATAAATTGGTTTAATTCTGCTAGTGTCATATTCAATGGTTTATTTATATTCTTTTGCAGTGCATACAAATTACTTTTTTCTACTATGTTTTCCAGCATATTGGTAGATATCATCTTTTTAAAATAATGTAGAGGGGATTCCGGTTCTAATAATTTGCATGTTGGTATATTACCTTTCCATTCTGGAATTGGAAATACTGTTCGGGAACCACTCTTCCATTGAATGTTTTTTACGATCATTTTTGACCTTTTGAGCACATTTTGTTCAGTGTGTTTTTCTGTTTTATCGGTATCGCCCTCATCTTCATCTTGGTCTAAATCTAAATTGGTATCCTGGTCTAAATTTGCTTCGTACAAATCGTCTTCATTTTCCATTTTATTTGATCCTGGATCGATTGATATCTGAGTACCTGGAAAATTCATTATCACTTTCTTATTATGATTATCAAAGTCAGAGTCTTTGGATTCCTCGGATATTTACTGCTTTTCCCGTAGAACGTTTTTGTATCCATCTTAAAGAAATAATTTAAAATAATATGGTCCAGTGTGGATTCAAAGCAACATACCTGTTTTTTATCACAGTACTTAGGGCCGGTTTCACCAACGACAAATAGCAGTCTATTCAATGAATAAAGTTATTCGACCAATAAAACTGACATATCTGCGTTTCACCAACGTCAAATAAGACTTATTCTATGAATAAACTCCAAATAAGTTATTAGTCCAATATCGGCCAAATAAATATTTATTCTTCGAATAAGTTGACAGCTAACCTCACTTTAAATATCAATAATAAAGAAAATTCATTAGTTTAACTTGAAATTATCAACAATGTATTGCAGGTAAACGTAATTATATCACACAATTTGAATTTTGTATACATAAATATTTATTTTAGATTATTATCTTCTTCATCATCATCCTCTGATGACGGAAATCAGCGAAGAAGAAGACCACGCTTGCAGCTGCAAAGAAGAAACCCTTTTGCTGAATTTGATGATGTGGACTTTAAAACTGGATTTAGATTATCAAAGTTCTCCATTTCTTTCTCTAAATAATTTTTGCTCCTCTCGCGTTTTTTGTCCATTTTCTCAAGTTTCAGATTCACAATAATTTACAATCACAACAAACAGATTTTTTTTATATAAATTATGTATTGACATTGACAATTATTATTATTTTGACAAATTAATCAACCAATATCAAATATTATAGTTTATGTAATATGATTACAGTGAAAAATAGTGCGATGCGCTTGGCCAAGCACCTAAAAGGTGGAGGCCAAGAGAGGTGTCAACGAGTACAGTCTGTGGAAAATCATTACACTTTGAACTTATTCGACGAATAACTAACTGTGGATTACAAATAGTTATTGAAACGGAATAAAATTTATTCTACTAATAAATTTTATTTGACGATTAACTATTCAGTGATTTATTTGTTGTTGGTGAAACCGGCCCTGAAACAACACAATAAAATAAACAAATGTCAACGGTAATCAATATCTAAATGCTGATATAATACCTCTGTATGTACATATTTTTATATAAATTGTACACAATTTATAACAATAAATCACGATCGAAAATACAAACTAATAAGGCAGTCATGTCCATTTGACAGACTGTTAAACATTTCCATATAGGTTTCGTCATAGGTTCATAGAGTGTATTAAAATGTATAACCAAATGTTGCCTGAAATTAACAGAGGGCATACTAGAGTCGGAAATTGTTTTAAAAAAGTTGTCTTCATCAAAAACTCCTTTGTTGCCTTGAGTACACACGGGGCTATAGAGGGTTAAAATAACTGTATCGAGCGAGGATAAGGTTATTGATGAGGAAAAAAAGACCTATCGCTGAGGAAGTGAGAAAGTAATTGGCAAACGCAAAGAGCACTTTAATTACATTAAATGAAATATGCATTACAATCTATCATGACACACATATCTTGATACACATAAAACAAGACAATTAATAAACACGTTAAGAGAATCTTAAGAAATAATAACCAATATTTAATTTTTAATACACAAAAGAAATAATGATATACAGAAGATACACAAATTAAAAAAACGTTATCCCCTTATTGTACGCAAGAGAGATACCTCTAGGAAAAATCAAAACGATCGAAAATATATACCAAAACAACACAGTAAAAGTAGAAGAAGAACTAACCGACCCTATTGAAGGTGACAATGGGATAAGACAGGGATATTACCTGAGTCCTCTATTATTCAACCTGATTATGGATGAAATAATAAAAAATAAGAACTAAAAAAGGATACCAAATGGAAGAAAAACAAATTAAAATAATCTGCTGTGCAGACGACGCAATACTACTCTTTCAAAGTGAAAATGCTTTACAACGTATGCTACACCAATTTCATATAACCGCCAGAAAATTTAACATGTTAATTTCCCCAAAAGAGACAAAAGAGACAACAGCAAATTTACTAAGATGTTAATTGGAGCTGGAAGGTCATATAATAGAACAAGTGTTAGAGCTTAAATATCTAGGCATCACATTATCTAGCTACGGAAAGCTCGAAACTAAAGTGGAAGACCCAGTGAATAGAGCAAACAGAGCCACAGGCTGCCTAAATGAAACATTATGAAGAAATAAAAATATCGGAAAAGAAACGAAACTCAGAATTTACAAAACAGTCATCAGACCAATAATGACATACGCGGCAGAAACAAGATCTGACACAGAGAGGACAAAAAGGATATGAAACAGCAGAGATGAAAACACTTAGAAAAATTGATCGTAAAACACTATGGGACAGAGCTAGAAGTACAGATATACGACGTAGATGCAAGGTGAAGAACATCAAGAACTGGTTAAGAAATAGAAGACTAGAATGAAACGATCATATAAGCCGAATGACAACAAATAAAACAATAAAGACGGCAAGAGACGGTTAACCCATAGGAAGACGATCAGTAGGACGACCACGAAAACGATGGAAAGGCAACTTACTGGAGGCACATTGAAAAACAGACAGAGTTATGTCTATATAAAAAGAAAAAGTAGAAGAAGAAGAAGATACACAGGATAAACATTAAAATAGTTGCAAGAAAGATAAAATAAATCAGTCATATTAATGTAGAATAGCAGAGGACAGAGTATTTGTCATAGCTTTGGACCCAAAGATTGCTTCAAGCCATTGCTTTGGATTGCTTCAAGTGCCCAATTGAAAAAAGAACACAGGTCGTTCAAAAAAGACGGAACTCTAGAAAGAAAATAGAATAGATTTAAAAAAATAAAAGCATAAACATGTCTTTTTCTACTTTTTTAATATTGAAGATACGTAAATAGAACATTGAATTAAAATGTAACCTTTGATATATGTGATAAACCCATCACCTGAACAGTGGCGCCGATGTATGTAGTTAAGATTGTTTACACTTATTTTAACTGTTTATTTTTTTATTATCTATATATGAGTTTGTGACAGATATCACAAACTTATTTATTTTCCACAAAGAGGCTCTTTAGAACCTAAAATTATTACTATACAAATCTTATTCGACATATCTTCAAAAAGTAATACACGGCATGTAAAATTTAAATTTTTAATAAAAAGTAAAAGATTACACATGACTTATGGGGTGTAAAAAACGAGCCTTTAGGAAGATTGAAGTACTAATAAGACCACCGCAATCGGGCATACCCCGGGTAATGATTAATTAATTAATCGACTAATTCTTCAGTCACCCCTTTAATATGATTTTGTCAAATTGGTCGTTTTTAGGACCAACTATTCTAATAACATATGTCTATAACTGTTAAGGGTATATCTAAAAATCAGGAAACTTTACTTTACTTAAACTTATCAGACATATGAGCTAAACAAGAATCTGACTAATTTCTAGTACAGGAAACACATATAGAGCCTAACCTAGGGTATTTGGTATATAGCTGATCGCTGAAAACCACATTATAGATATAGACATACTATTTCTATCGGAAAAAAAGCAAAGAATAACTCAAAGTAAGAAAGGACAAAACCAGTCAGCTGAGAGAACCTTTTAACGATTTTGAGCTTGGATCCACCATCTACATATTTAATGAAAAATAATACAAATACCGACATTAAGGATCTGAGCACAAAGCTTATTACGAAATCTGGACCAAAAACACTACAATGGCTTATCCAGATGATCAACAACTGTATTCAAATTAGAAGATACCCAAAGTCTAGAGACAAGCCAAAGTTGTTACCTTGCTTAAACCTGGCAAAAACTCCAACGACCACAAAAACTATCGGCCAATATTTTGTCAGCTATTCAAAGTGATGTACATCACAAATACTAAATCAAAGATGGGTACGAAAAATATCGGGTATCAGTGGTGGTATTTTTCAATCTAAATGCCGCTTACGACACCTTAACTTACAGAATATTTTTTCAAAAACTATATGATATCCCCTTAGATAACAAACTTATATTGTCTGCGTATGCCTACACAAGAGAATATTTTTGTATCACTCAATGGTAAGAATAGCAGATAAAGAAAACGGTCTCGCTTGGGGTAGCATAAAGGCACCTACACTGTATAACATTTACACAAACGAACGATCCATACCGGTAGATACTAGGACTTCTATTATATAGACGATACACCTATTATTGCACGATAAAAATAAACTATGAATCAATTTTGAGCCAAAACCCCTGAAAAGCTCGTGTGTGCTCCTTCAATTTCCCTAATATAGACGCTTTCACAAAACTGAACATCCAATAATGTCATGAAATTGTTGAACGTAGACTCCCTATAAATTCCTTGAAAATAGTTTGTATCGCACGGGGTCAGTCACAGATTATTGTTTAAAACTAAAAGGTAAATTGAGGACCAGAAATAATATTGTTCGCAAGCTTGTCAGCTAAAAATGAGGTGCACATCCTTCCGCCCTTAAAACATAGACGCTTGCACTATATGCATCTGCTGCCGAATATACCTTGTTAGACAAATTAACCATTCTTTCTTTTTGTGCACACTACTACCAATTTTAACACAAAAATATCTATTGTAGCTCTTAACCATATTTATTTTGAGATAACCTTTTATCGAGATATCATATGTAGTACATTCGCACATCTGATAACAGATTAGTCACTACCTGGTACAGAAAAGAAATGGCTAGCAACCGTTTCTTAAATTACCATTCGACACACCCAATCAGATACAAACTTAACCTGGTACAAGCCCTCATCCTTAGAGTACACATGTTGACACACCCGCTTTACAAAGAAGAATCTCTCAATCTACTGAAGTCCATTCTCATAGATAACTCCTATCCAGCATCCTTCATCAATATATTTCTATATTTCAAAAGCTATGGGCAGTCCATTACCGAAACACCCTATGGGCTAACATTAGCGTCCATATCTAACAAAATACAGACTAATAAGTCCCCCCTCACTCCTGAACAAACCACTAAATATGCTTCGCTCCCGTACTTCCCACAAATCACTACCAAGCTTAACAAACTTTTCAAAAACTTACCTGTCAAAATAGCCTTAAAAAATACCAGAACCTTAGGTAAGGTATTTTCTAAGACAAAAACTCCATTGGCCCCTCTAGAACAAACTAATGTCGTCTATCAAGTACCCTGTGCAAAGTGCAACTCCTGCTACATTGGCCATACCAGCCGCTCACTTCAAGGTCGACTAACGTCCCACAAAAGCGACATTAGGATTTCTAAACCATCTTGTGCCCTTGCACAGCATGCCATTTCAACCAAACACAGTATCGACTTCACGAATACCAAAATACTGTGCAAACAACAAAATCATCATAAGCGATCCATTCTTGAAATGTGTCAAATTCTTAAACATCCATCCTCCCTAAATAAGAGAACCGACATCGACAACTTGAGTCAGATTTATCACTCCCTCATCATACAAAATAAATAAAAAAAAACCCTTACAAGACAGTGCAATCTGCACCATGCGATCCAAAGAAACACATGGACGACAACAAGCCACATGTGAAAATTATGACGTGCTGATCCAAAACAATCGAAAAGATTAGTGTGGTTTGACCCTCGAAAGAGCAACATTCAAATGCAGCCATCGGTTAAAATTAAATGAACTAATGTTCTTACAGTTTTACTTGTATTTTTTTGTTTCGTTTCTCTCGTTTAGTTTTTAATCTTTAATGTTAAGTTATCGTAGAGTTTTTATAACATCTATAAAAAAAAACCCTACAAATTGTTTTTGTAAGTATGAACCCTGTTGGTTTGTTTACTTATATTCTAAAATCTTTTTTATTTATAGTGAGCTGATGATACTTTTAAAAATAAAAGCGAAACGTATTCGAATAAATCAATAAAGTAGTTGACGACTTTTATTTGCCAATTATTGACCGATAAAACCTCTGCTATTCAACCATTGAATATATTCCAAATTTAATCAACGGTCGTATTATTTTGTGCTATATATATATATATATATATATATATATATATATATATATATATATATATATATATATTGTTATGATGTGTTTTTTGTTTGAATGATGAGCAATGAGTATTTTTAATAATATATAGGGTTTTTATCGCGGTTCTCAAAGAATTAGCTTGTAAGTACTTTTTTAAATTATCTTTATTATAACTATTATGAAACACACATATATATATCTAACCTAGCCAATGTAAATTTAAAATAAACTATCTTTAAATTGATATTCTTACAAAACTAATTAAATTCTATAGACAATCTAAAATTTAAACAAACTATCTTCAAAATTGAAATTGTTATGACACTAACTAAATTATATTAACAAAATTTTGTACCTTTCTTTCACTGAATGCCTAAATGAACTGTTTTCCACTATATATATTCTAGTCACCACTGAAAGTCTTCGTACTTCGGTTATCCTTGTTTTTGTGAAATTTCTTTTTCCAATTATCAGCTTCTACCAATTTAAGATATAGTTTTCTTCACCAGCATGTATACACCACCAACCAAACCAGCAAACAGCATTTATATTTATTCTTTTTTTATCTTCAATAATTATTTGTGTATAATTATAAATGTGCATTAAATTATATGCATAATTTTTAATCTTCATTTAACTCACTATATTAAACATTTTGACTATTTGTACTTGATTCACTGACTCCAACTAACTTTCATAATAAACTGCTTGACTTCTGACTAAAAAACTTAAAAACTCTTCTGACTGCACTATCTAAAACTTTTCTGACTAAAAACTTTCAAAAACTGCCGAACAATTGACTTCACTAAGTAAATGTATCTATCTTCTAACTAACTTTCATGATAAAACTCAAAAAACTGCCATCTTGAATCCAAATCACGGGTATTTATATCTTTTGGACATTCCAGAACCATCTCGTAAGAGATCATGTTCCAATTTGTTCTATTTAATACTTGTCTGAATTTTCTGGAACAAACCATTTCGCAAACATGGCCATCTCCGGAGATCCAGAGAATTCCATTCTTTTCTATTAATAATTTTGTTGACATTTAGGCTTTTCAGATCAGAATATATAATTAAATTAGTAACTAACACTCTAATTTAATAAAATACACATTTCAAACAATATATTATTATAATAACCCCACTTATATTCGTATTATGATTCTTAATTTGACACTTGGAGTATGTATAGTTGGTTGCCTAGGCACATGGCTCACTTAAATCTATTTACAAAATTAAAATTACTAAATAAAACTTTTTACAATTATTATATGCTAATTTATTAAAATGCCCTCACATAAATATATTTTTATTAAATTCTCTAGTATATAACTTATTTAAAACAACCAAATACTTTTTTTTTTATATCTAACATATATCTAGTATATAATTTGTAAATTAACCTTTTAAACACTATTTTTCTTTCTACTATATTCTATTCATTTCAAATACCCCAAAATTAAATTTAAAACAAATAATTTACTTATTATTTTTTTAAATATTAATTTTCTATTAGTTTAGTAAACATAAATTTCATAATTCAAAATTTTTTTATTTTTAATTGTTCTATTAAATACATCCCTGTTCGCTGTCTATGTCAAACTGTCATGTCAAATGGAAGTTTGTGTGTTGTGTGTTTACATTTTATAATGGATGTTATGATACAAATCTAGGAATTATTTCCATTCAAAAGGCTTTCATCCATATAAATTGGTAAGTTTTACACTTTTTATAAAGACATTTACACAATCAATTCTGTATCTAACCCCAAATTATGATTTTTAGGGTACCAAACAATTTCCATATATGTACAAAATTCAACAAGTATGATGTCAAATTTATTCACAACAATGAAATCTACCATCTATCTATGAAATGGATCTATCAGTAAGCTGTTATTATTATTAGTGTTTTATATTTGTGTTAAAAGGTATAGAAAACATTATTCAATCTCTTCATGATACTTAAAGATGTCATTGATATGAAACAGGCCTCTTAGTCTGTTCTCTGCATCTATTAACACATAACTATTTAGTCCATTCTGATTTTCAATTCGGTATGGACCTTCAAACATTGGCTGTAATTTCTTACAACGGTTATTTTTAACATCACTTTTTCTAAGTGAACGAATTAACACTAGGTCTCCTTTTTGAAATGTGATTGGTTTTTTTATATTTCGATTTTGTCTTCTGATATATTTTTCAGCTTTCCTCCTAATTCGGTTATTCACTTTCTGCATTACTTGTTCTAACATATCCTGATTATATTCACTAATCCACTTTCTGTTTCCTATATGGCCAAACATTAAATATTCTGGTACTTCCTCTGTATTCAAATTATGTGTATTATTTAAAAAATATTCTACTTGTGGTATATGTTGCTGCCAAGTTTCGTGTTGATTTTGACACAGTATCCTTAAATATTTTATAACTTCTTTAATATATCTTTCTGCAGGATTTGCCTGAGGATGTCTGATACTTGTAAAATGAATGTTGATTCCCTTTTTCTCACAAAATGTCCGAAATTTTTGGTTGTTAAAATATGTAGCATTATCTATTATGCAATTTCTAAATGGTCCTATTTCTTCGAAAAATTGATTAATATATAATTTTAATGTTTTAACATTTGTTCTAGAGCAGGGATATAGTTTAATAAATTTTGTATATAAATCAACTATCACTAGTATATGCTTTTTTCCTGTTGGACTGAGAACTAAATTTGAAATAAAATCCATGGAAACTGTATTTAGTTTTTCATATACAACATTAGATTTATATGTGTTCTGGTTTTTGAAATTCTTTTCTTTGTTTAGTTGACATATTGGGCATTGGTTAGTAATTTCTTTTGCTATACTTATGTCATTCTTTGCAAAATAATTGTCCCTAAATAGCATCCATAGCTTTCTTGAACCAATATGCATATAACTGTTATGTAAATTTTTCAATATTTTCTTTGCTAAAGTTCTAGTTATTACATATACTTCTATGCCATTTATTATTTTATAATATACCCCATCTTTCCTAAGGACTTTTTGTTTTTCACTCAAATTGATCTGATCTCTTATAATTTCTTCTTTAGAATATAATCCAGTACTTTCTACTAATTGATTTAATCCAATTTTTATTGTTCGCTGCCCTTTTTGTGGTGTATTTTCTAACCTTGATAAAGCATCTGCCACTATATTGGATTTTCCAGAAATGTATTTGATTTCAAAGCAGTATTCACTAAGTATTAGACTCCACCGATGTATTCTACTGTTTCCATATTTGTTATTTAATATAGACGTTAAAGCTTGGTGATCTGTTTCTATTGTAAATTCATTACCCAACAAATAAAATCTTAATTTTGTGACACAGTGTATTATACTTGCTAGTTCTAATTCTGAAACTGAGTAACCCTTTTCATGTGGCTTTGTAATTCTTGAAATGAATTGTATTGGGTATTCGACCCCATCATGTATTTGTAATAATACCCCTGATAATCTCTCTATTGATGCATCTGTTCTTAATATGAATGGCTGTGTGTAGTCAGGATAGTATATTTTCAAATTTGACAGAAAAATGTTTTTAATCTCTTGGAATGCTAGTTCTCTTCTCTGATCCCATCTCCATTTTACACCTTTTCTCAGTAGTTCAAGTAATGGAATTTCTTTTATACTTAGATCTGGTATCATCCTTTTATAATAATTAATTATTCCAATAAATCCTCTTAAAGTTCTTAAATTGTGTGGTGTTTTATATTCCTGAATGACTTGTGTCCGTTCTGGATCCATTTCGATTCCCTTAGTGTTAAGTTTATAACCTAGATATATGACTTCTTTTTGAAAAAATGTACATTTTTCTTGATTTATTTTTAGTCCCACTTTGTCTAATCTATTTATTATAATTTTTAGGTGTTTCTCATGATCTTCAGCCGTTTTAGAAAAAATTAATATATCATCAATGTAGTGAATTACAAAATGTTCATATTGATCCAAAATATCATGAAGACATCTACATAGAGCACTGCAAGATGATTGAAGTCCAAATGGTACTACTTTGAATTGATATACTACTCCATCTATCTGAAATCCTGTATACTGTCTACTTTTTCTTTCTAGAGGTATTAACCAAAAGCTATGCTGTAAATCAATTTTAGTGAAAAATGACATTCCTGTAATTCTTCCTAATATTCCATCTATACTCATTGGTGCTTCAAATTGCTTTTCAGTAATCTTGTTAATATTCCTTGCATCCAAACATAACCTGATTTCACCTGATCTTTTTCGTACTACTACTATGGGGTTAATAAAACATGTGTCTGCCTTCTCAATGATCCCATCTTCTAACATATTATTAATTGTTTTGTTTACTTCTTCTCTGTATTTATATGGTATTGGGTATGATTTTGTTTTAAAATCTTTTTCTTCTTTAACTTTTATACTATGGATATAATTTTGTGCAATTCTATTTTCTTTATTGACAAGTCCCTTGTGTTGCTGCAATATGGAAATGACTATTGATTTATATTCTTCAGGGCAATTTAAAACTTTCATCATATCTTCTTCTTTACAAATCACATTATTCTTCAATATGTACTCATTATTCCTTGCTTCCAATTTTACGCACTCCGCCTCGTAGGCATCCATCTGCTTAAAATTTCCATTCCTTAAATATTCACTACAATAATTATTCTTTACATTCTTCTGGGACATTTCCCTATCATCAAAATACATTTCTTCTTCATAAACATCATTATTTTCTTTTAATAATATCCTATCAACTCTTATTCTTTCTTCCACCTCATCTTTCTGCATAAATTTAATTATTTGCCCTTCCAAAGTTACCATTTTTTCTTCAAAATCTATCTTTACTTTCTTCTTTTCCAATTCATCATTTCCCATTAATATATCAACACATAAATCCTTGACAATAAATCCTTGCATATTAATTTCTTTATTAAGAATATTAATTTTAAAATTGGCTAGTTTATCAATTTCACCCAACTTCTTATTATTTGCACCAACAATTTTAATTTTTGGAATCTTTATTATATCTGATAGTTTTAATGTATTAAAAATAAAATTCTCCGAGACTAAAGTACTTTCTGAACCAGTATCTATCATAATTTTAATCATTTTATTTTTGGCCAAAGCATTTATATAAATTAAATTAATAGAGTCAATAATTTTATCTTCATCTAAAGAAATAAATTCAGAAGGTTTTTCATAATAGCAATGGCCTAACTTGTAATTCAGAAAGTTTACTGCACAAAATTTTGATTATTAGAATTGTCAGATTGTATCTGACCACTTGAATCTGATGTCCTATGTCCTTCCCTACTATGACTTCTACTCACATTTTCTTGCCTTGTACTATTTCGTTCCCTGTCTTCGCAGCTTCTATTCCTTCGAACACAATTTACCTGTCTGTTATAGTTAGGTCGCTCTGTATTTCTTCTATTGTTAAAATCTTGTCTATTATTATTAGTACTGTTATTAAAATGTTGTCTATTATAATTAGTATTATTATTAAAATTTTGTCTATTATAACTAGTATTATTATTAAAGTTCTGTCTATTTGGATTACTGTTAGTATTATTAAAATTTTGTAAACTATCACCATATCTATTATTATTGTTTTTCCTGTTGTTATTATTACTTGTCATATTGCCTCTTTGTATTCTTTGAATAAAATTAATAAAACTATCTATTGTTTGAATATTTTGTACAGTTACGGTTTGCACAACATCAGCATCAAAATGTCTAGATACATTTAAGACTGTTTCATCCTCTCTAAGTGGTGGTTCTAAATATTTTGCAACTGTTATAAGTTTTAATGCATAATCTACCATATTTGATTTTAAATTGTGATTATACTTTCCAAAATATAGGATTTCTCTAAACTTGGCTTGCTCTAATTCACCCCAATAATAATTTAAAAATTTATTTTCAAATGTTTGAAAATTATCTAAATCATTCTCAATACTAGCAAACCAAGTTGCTGCATTGTCATTTAATGTCATTCTAATATAATCTTTAATATCATTAATATTATTCACAAATCTTAATTTATGTTTTAAACTATTTATGTATACTCTAGGATGCAAATTTTTTATATTACCAGAGAATTTAATCCCAGTCTCATTTGTTAAATTTAAGTAAGGTCTCCCTATGTCTCTCATTTGTGAAATATCATCTATTCTCTGTTCCACATTTCTTATTTGATTACAATTTATTTGGATATTTTGTTGTATATCGTCTAATTTTTCTTCTGTGTTTCTCCTGTCTTCGTTAATTTTTACTTCTAAGTTACATTTCTGTAACTCTATTTTCTGTTCTATATCTATCTTATTATCTTGAATAATCCTCTTTACTTCTGTCCTCTCATTGTCTATCCTTTTCTTGTAGTCATTCCGTATACTTTTTATTTCATTTGCTACTTTTTTCTCTGCAGCTTCAAGTTTTTTATCCATTTGTTTTACAATTTTATTATTATTATCTTCTATTTTCTTTTCTAATTTTCTATAATTCTCTTCCAATTTCTGTTCCATTTTTTTCATGTCTTCTTTGACTTCTTTTGAATTCTCTTCCAATTTTTTTATGTCTTCTTTGATTTCTTTTGAATTCTCTTCCATTTTCTGTTCCATTTTTTTCATGTCTTCTTTGACTTCTTGTGAATTCTGTTCCATTTTGTGTTCTATTTTTTTCGTATTCTCTTCCATTGTCTTGTTCATCTGCATCAATAATGACATCAAAGCTGCCATATTGACATTTTCCTCTCTTTCTGGATTCATTTCTGCAGTATCTTGTGGAGCTTGAACTAAACTCTCCTCTTGTATAGGTTGTGTTTCTACTTCCACATCTTCTTCATTCTTTTTGCTTCTTGTACCTTTCTTTCCTAGAGACATTTTGAGACTTTACTTGTTCAAATATAATTAAAAATAAAATCTATAATTTTTTCTTTCTACTGATAATTAATTTACTTATATGAGAGCACTTATCTTCCCAAACTAATTCTTTTAAATAGAGAGCCACCGCGTTGGGTGCCAAATTGTTATGATGTGTTTTTTGTTTGAATGATGAGCAATGAGTATTTTTAATAATATATAGGGTTTTTATCGCGGTTCTCAAAGAATTAGCTTGTAAGTACTTTTTTAAATTATCTTTATTATAACTATTATGAAACACACATATATATATCTAACCTAGCCAATGTAAATTTAAAATAAACTATCTTTAAATTGATATTCTTACAAAACTAATTAAATTCTATAGACAATCTAAAATTTAAACAAACTATCTTCAAAATTGAAATTGTTATGACACTAACTAAATTATATTAACAAAATTTTGTACCTTTCTTTCACTGAATGCCTAAATGAACTGTTTTCCACTATATATATTCTAGTCACCACTGAAAGTCTTCGTACTTCGGTTATCCTTGTTTTTGTGAAATTTCTTTTTCCAATTATCAGCTTCTACCAATTTAAGATATAGTTTTCTTCACCAGCATGTATACACCACCAACCAAACCAGCAAACAGCATTTATATTTATTCTTTTTTTATCTTCAATAATTATTTGTGTATAATTATAAATGTGCATTAAATTATATGCATAATTTTTAATCTTCATTTAACTCACTATATTAAACATTTTGACTATTTGTACTTGATTCACTGACTCCAACTAACTTTCATAATAAACTGCTTGACTTCTGACTAAAAAACTTAAAAACTCTTCTGACTGCACTATCTAAAACTTTTCTGACTAAAAACTTTCAAAAACTGCCGAACAATTGACTTCACTAAGTAAATGTATCTATCTTCTAACTAACTTTCATGATAAAACTCAAAAAACTGCCATCTTGAATCCAAATCACGGGTATTTATATCTTTTGGACATTCCAGAACCATCTCGTAAGAGATCATGTTCCAATTTGTTCTATTTAATACTTGTCTGAATTTTCTGGAACAAACCATTTCGCAAACATGGCCATCTCCGGAGATCCAGAGAATTCCATTCTTTTCTATTAATAATTTTGTTGACATTTAGGCTTTTCAGATCAGAATATATAATTAAATTAGTAACTAACACTCTAATTTAATAAAATACACATTTCAAACAATATATTATTATAATAACCCCACTTATATTCGTATTATGATTCTTAATTTGACACTTGGAGTATGTATAGTTGGTTGCCTAGGCACATGGCTCACTTAAATCTATTTACAAAATTAAAATTACTAAATAAAACTTTTTACAATTATTATATGCTAATTTATTAAAATGCCCTCACATAAATATATTTTTATTAAATTCTCTAGTATATAACTTATTTAAAACAACCAAATACTTTTTTTTTTATATCTAACATATATCTAGTATATAATTTGTAAATTAACCTTTTAAACACTATTTTTCTTTCTACTATATTCTATTCATTTCAATATATATATATATATATATATATATATATATATATAGATATAGATATATATAATATATATAGATATATATAGATATATATGTATATATATATATATATATATATATATTATATATATATGACAGAGCTACCTAACAGGTTGTTCAGTTTTACATAACATTGTAGTTAATAGAGGAAACATGGAAATACTAGCAAATGATTGTGCTGTTGATATTTTAGTGTAGTACTTTTGATTAAAAACTTTTCATTTATAAATTCTAATCTATATGCCATTAGAATTTTAAAAATTAAACCTTTGTTTTATTGTGTTAACCTGTTTATATTGTTAATCCTTTATGTTGGATATCTGTTAAATGGAATAACTAAGTACTCTATTCCACAATATCTTAAGCATATTTGTGCCTAAAAACTTATTGAAATTAGATACACCTTATACATCTGTAATGAAAATTTCAAATATATTAAATTTAATAAATGTGTTACAAAGATATTCTATGTCTGATCTGTGATTATTAAACACTTTAAAATATTTAGAAATTACTTATATTTAAATTTATTTTTACAAACTTTTGTAATAACTCAAGCTTCAATCTTTTTAAAATTGATTTGGGTCAAAACATTAATAATCTATATCTGAGTATAAACTTTTTTTGGGATCAATTCAAGTGAGTGGCCCATAAAAAATAATCTAAATAAAGAGACTGGTTCTATCCTTACAAAACAACAATATTTTGCTAAACCATCGAAATAAGGGCAGATATTGTAAAAACAGATAAAGAAGCAGTAACATCTGTTTTCCATTTACTTAATAGCTGTGTGAGACTTTGACCGAGAGTTGATCTTTTCAAAAATAAAACCTTTTTGAGAATAAAGGACACAAAGCGATAATAGATCAGACAGGTTGAAATGTTTCTGTCAGATTCGAAAACTTTAATTGACACTATTCGTGTTCTGTCTCTTTTTGTTGTATCTTGTATCAAATCACACTATTGCAGTGAATTAAATTGCTCGGGAACACTCGGGATGTAACGACAATTTGATACTTTATTGTCGCGGTGTTAATACACATGACGCACTGCAAAGTATCAGCACAAAAATGTCATACCACACAGTGTTACACATCACTATAGTTTATTTTTATGAACGAGAGAGTAATTAGCATAATTTTAACTGGTAGCTCCGACCACTCCATGGGCGTGCTCAAGATTAATTGAAAAATTACTTTGAATAATTGTAAAAAATAAATGAATTATTTCAGTGTTATAAAGTGTTATGTGTATGTAAACAAAAGTGACCTCTTTTATCACACACTATATTAGAACTGACTGGCCTACATTAAAAAGGGTTTTAAAAAATTCACATTTTTTTTTAATTTTTAAAAATTACAAAAGAGAAAAAGAGTTTTTAAAACCGTCTAAGGTATGTTAAATAGATGAATAAAAATATTAATATAAAACTTACAGCTACTTGTTACAAATCCAAATCAGATTCAGAAGATGAACTTTCAGAACCAAGATTTATAATAACTGGCTCGATCATTTTATCAGTAATATTGTCCAGCTTCCACATTTTTTCCTCTTCTTTAATAGTGTGATTTACTGCCTTTTCCCAGTTTTCAGGTTTTACATTATTTACGGCCTCCAAAAACAACTGTTTAACATCATGAATTTTAAAAGTGGTATTTTTTCTTGAAACTTCACTCTTTATCTGTGCCCATACCAGTTCAATCGGGTTTAATTCACAATGATATGGTGGGGATCTAAGTACTGTCATTCCACGATTGTTGGCAATTTCATCAATTTCGTATTTGTTAAATTTTTCTTTATGAAGGGCACACAACGAATAAAGTTCCTTTCTTATAGATCCGGGATGGTACGTAATATTTTTTGAACTCAGCCAATTCTGCAAGTCTTTTTTTAACCACTTGGTTGTGGGCAGTCCTTCTATAAGTCTGGAGTGATAACTTGCATTATCCATTACTATTACACAGTTCTTAGGAAGAAGATCTATCATTTGTTCGAACCATTCTTGAAAGACATCAGCGTTCATGTCTTCATGGTAGTCACCGGTACGAGTTGATTCAAAAGTTAATAAACCACCTTCAACAAAACCGTCTGAACTGCCAATGTGTACTATTATCAGCCTGCGTCCCTTTCCTGATGGTGGGTTTAAACCAGTAGATAAGTTATTTACAAAAGCGTGCCTTTGACTTGTAACAGTTTCATCCTGCCAAAATTTATTTGGTGTATGACCCTCGTTGATCCATGTTTCATCAAGATAAAATATTTTTCTTTTTTGGTTTCTCATTTCCTTTATGGTTCTTAGAAAATGTCTTCT
The DNA here is from genome assembly GCF_040954645.1 of Diabrotica undecimpunctata. Lineage (NCBI taxonomy): Eukaryota > Metazoa > Arthropoda > Insecta > Coleoptera > Chrysomelidae > Diabrotica > Diabrotica undecimpunctata. The sequence continues at coordinate 86,444,632 of NC_092806.1, read as the reverse complement.
CCATATGACAATATCGCTTCTTTCTAATAAAATAGACTTTCTGGGATTCTTTTTCCAGCGGAAGCCTATTTCTTTTAAAAGTTTCCATAACGTACTTCGACTCATTTCTGGGTAATCCTTATCATCTCGAACTGAGACAAGAACTTTATCCAATGTTGGAAATTCTTGTCTAAAGAAGAATTCATGCACTTTCCGTCGAAGTCCTTCTTTAAAATGATATTCTATTTGAAATTTTGGTTTCCCTGGAGCATTACGTGGCATTTGAAAACTATCACATTTCTCTTCTTTAATAACTCTGTAAATCGTAGATTTCCCAACACCAAGTGTACTGCTAACTAACTCAACGGTCTCATCAACACTTTCACATAAACGTTTGTCTGTAAATGATTTAAAACAATTAAATAATAATGTTTTTTCATTAACTGTTAGAGGACCAATTTTTCGGCTTTTACACGGCACTTCCAAATTTTCCATAACACTAGTATACACAATAAACTGCACCTTGCAACTGAAGTACCTACTTTTAGTGAACTGTTAAGAATTTTGAATACGCCACTTGGACCTTCCTATATACAAAATGGAAAAACCCACTATCACATTTTCTGTGGAATAAGTTTAGAAGGTAATTATCTAGTCAATTACTGTCGTAGATTCCTGGAATTAAAGAATTAAATGTTTGATTGTTGAAACCCTTACTTCGTGGAATGCACTCATTTCAGATAAAATAAAACGTTTTATTTTATCTAAAGAATTAAACTTTATTTTGCAAATAGGCAAAGAATTAAACTTTATTTTGCAAATAGATAAAATAAAACGTTTTATTTTATCTAAAGAATTAAACTTTATTTTGCAAATAGGTAGGTACTTATTAAACTTTTATTGGTTATATATAACCAATAAAATAAACATCTTACATTTCTTGCAAATTCATTAGTACCTGTTAACCTCCATCACTCCGACACTGGCAACCTTATTTAGGGATTAGTAACCCTCACAACTATTGTATTCTATTCTGCTCCAACCTTTATACCTGGTGGTCATACTCAATTTAAAATTGTTTTCCTATATACTTCTGTAAACTTGTTGACAAATATCTGTTTTTCATTGAGTCACCCGTATCAACAGTTTAGGGATTTGCATACATAATTTATTGTTTTATTACTCTCATACATAAAAATACACTATAGTACTACTGCAGCATTCAATAATTAATTGGAAATTATTTGTAGATGAAGAAACATATTATGTTTGGATATTTGAATATCATTGGAAGCCATTCATATTAATTTACTTCTTAGAAAACTACAGTATTATGCACACCACACCAAAGTATAATGTATACTTATTTAATTGATAATGTTGAAGTTTCCCACCTAAAAACTGAATGTCAACAACTGTCTGAAATTTGGTTCAGCAACTATATTAAAGGTATAGATACTGGCCTAAGAAATGATCCAAAATCATTTTGGAAGTGTATCAATGATAAGCGGTCTAGTCATAACCTACCTAACTCCTTATTTTATTAGTTATTAGTATCTGCAACAAATGGTCAAGACATAGCTAATTTATTTATGAACTTCTTCCAAACTGTGTATTTACCAAATAACAACAACCTTTACATATCACACGCTTACAAGCTTACTGTTGGTCCAGATGGTATGCCTAATTTTTTATTAAAAAGTGTATCTGTACCCTTGTAATACCATTTGTTATATTGTTTATTAGATCTCTGGAAACCTCTGTGTTTCCTTCTTCATGGAAAGAAAGTTATGTTGTTCCTATATTTAAAAATGGTCAGAAAGACAATGTTGAAAACTATCGTAGCATTTGTATACAATCTGCAATCCCTAAGCTCTTCGACAGTCTTATAGCAAAGCAACTTTCTTAGTTATGTAAAGGCGTAATATCTCAATCACAACATGGTTTTCATAGCAAAAAAATCCACTGCAACGAATTTTGATTTGCTATTAATCTGATATATTATCTCATATGGAAGGCCGTAAACAGGTAGATGCAATATACACATATTTTTCCAAAGCATTTGATCGTGTAGATCACTAAAAACTTTTGGGCAAATTAATTAATGTAGACTTTCATGGCAGGTTTGTGGAATGGATTAAAAACTCTACATCTGGGAGAAATCAAAGAGTCAAGATAGGTTGTCATCTATCTGACAGTATCACAGTAACATCTGGAGTTCCTTAAGGAGGCCACACTTCTCCACTTCTTTTTAATATCTTTGTTAATGACATCACTTACTGTTTCCTAAATAGCAAATGTCTAATGTTGGCAGATGACTTGAAATTTTGGAAAGTTATAGACAGTTTAAAAGATCAAGCGTTGCTACAAGATGTCTTAGACAGACTACAAAATTGGTGCAATCAGAACAAACTCCACTTAAATGTAAAAAAGTATTGTGTTATAAGTTTTTCTCATAAAGTCAATAGAATTCGAACAAGCTATACTATTAATAATCAACCACTGAATTATGTTTCTTCTATTCAGGATTTGAATGTTATTTTTGATGAGAAGCTTACTTTCTGTAACCACAAATAAAAATAAAAAAATTAATATAGAAGTTTCATTATTCAAAAATTCTTAACATGTAAGAATTTTGTTAGTTATAGCTGTTCTATACCAGTATATAAAATTATTTAGATTTTCTAACTCACCTGATTATCTGAATCAAATACAAAAATAACTTTTAAATAAATATATATTACAGAAATGTACTTTTATTAGAACAAAATAGCAATGCCTATATAATTCTTTTTACAATAAAATTAAAAGACTTCATCACCACTATCAATACAAAAATCGTCATCATCATCATGATCATCATCTTCTGCTAAATCAATAACTACAGGGCTAATGTCTTCACGATCAAAAACAATTTCTCTATCCCACCAGCGCTGTATCTCAGATTCTGTACTCTTTATTGTTTTTGACCATACTTCTGGTGTAATTTGGGCCAGGGACTCCTTCCACACTGCTAAAGACTTCGCAGTAGAACTGCCATTTGTGCCAACATGATCAGAGTAATACCGTTTACTTATTCCCCATATATGCTCAATTGCATTAAAAATACAATGGTATGGAGGAAGTCGAAGAACTCTATGCCCATATTGTTCAGCCATTCTATCTACTTCATATATTGGTTCTGGTTTATTTCTATAAGCAATGAATTATTAAAAGCATTAACATTGTTTGTTCATGTGCAATATTGTTATTTTCCAACCATTCTTTTATTTCAGCTTTTTTTGAAACATATGTAGGAGCTTTATTAATTATTGTGCTATGATATGGAGCATTATCCATTATAATAATTGATGGTTCCTCTAAATTATTCAACAGCTGATGTTCAAACCATTGCAAAAAGTTATGACGATTCATTTCTCCATGGTAGTCGCAGTCCTTTGTTTTGGATGAAAAAACCAATTCAGCTCCCTGAATAAATCCATTACAATTCCCTGCATGGAGAACAATGTATCTAAAAAATAGTTTAAATTACTAAATAAAAGATATATCTAAAAAATAATTTAAATTACCACATATAATATAAATATTATGCAATTAGTTGTCTTGGCCATTATTGAAGGTAATGGTAAAAGCTACAAACAATGTTCTTGTGTAGTGCAGCAGTATAATATTGATGAGTTTGATTTTTTGTATTCCCATAACCATTTCAGTTTTATTTTAAAGCACATTGTTAAGTGTTTTTATTTCTTTCAAATTTGAACATTGCAACAAAAGATAGTTGAGTTTAAATGCATTTTTTAAACATATATTTAAATTTGTACATGGTCAATTAATTAATAACTAGATTAACTCAATTATTATTGTACTTTTTTAGGTATTAACCACGGGGTGAATACTGACTGTGTCACTTTCTTAACACTCACATGTTATTGTTTATTGTTTTGTGTAAAATAGATCACAATAAAATGGATGTTAAACAAAAAAATATATATTTACCTTGCACCACCGACTTTAGTTTTCTTAACACTTTTGTCACTTGAATCTTGAAGAACGACTAATAGTTACCATCTTGAAAAATCCATGTCTCGTCCAAGAAAACAAATGGGTATAGACCTCCATTTTTTAGTTTTACATACTGCTGCAGAAACATATGTCTTTTATAAACAATATTGGGTAACTCCATTAAACCACGTCGTGGATCATCTTTTTTATAACGAAAACCAATATTGCGTACAATTTTCCATAAAGAAGTAAGACTACCAGTAAAAATATCCCTTTCTGCTAATTTCGCTTGTAGTGACTTAAGGGTTGTCACTCCCGAAGGTACTTTTTAAAAAGGCCCTTATGAAGGTACAACTGACAGAGTAACAGCACTTTATTTAATATAATTACAACTGGTTTTAGAATAAAAATTTACAGTATTTATATGAAATTAATTGATGACGACCTGTCTGCAATATGTGTCGAAACTGCTGATCGGCTGGGCTATTGAACTGCAATACTGCTGACAATCGGGGTTAATGTATCGTAATTAGTGTTTGTAATTTAACTTGTTCCTTTAAAATGATTATTTGTTTTAAAGATGATTGATATTAAATTTGGCCAAAAACTTACTTTTTTTGTACATGTCATAAATAATATTTCGAATAGTCATTTGATAGAATTCGTCTATATCAACAACTGGTTTTGTACGTTGTCTTTTTTGCTTTGGGCTTCTTAATGGTTCACCCCTATTGGCTTTTACTGCAATTTTATTTACAAGGGACAGGCTAATATTTAACGCCGCTGCTACTCTCCAAAAATAAAAACTTTCATATAACCTCACTTTTTAATCAAAATGAAATAGGATTGTTAATCAAAATATAAAATTAAATATTGCTCACATTTTATATCACTATTTAAAAAGAAATAGAACAAATAATTACTTACATCCCTAACTGCTTCAAACGGAAGTAATATAGATTGATGATCACGTTCTGCCTCAAAGTATGAAATTAAAGAAATGACCATTTTCTGGGCACAACTTCCTAAAACTTTAGGCATTTTTGAAAATTTATAAAATTTTCAAATTTACAAATATTTTTATTAGTTCTGAAAAGAACTTTTTTAGTTTAATTTATAGCAAAAATTGAAACGAAAAAAAATAAATAACCAACACCACCTAACCACAGAATATTGTTTTCTATTTTGAGACCTAACCTCCACTCCACTTCAGATCACAATTATTTTCTGTTCTGTGCCTCCAGTTCACAAATACAATAACAAAAAGCCGTGAGAAATGCACTGGCAATATTGCAATATTTTGCCAACCGATATTTCACTAAAAGTCACTAGATTTATTAGAATCTATAGGGAGAGTGGCATGGGGAGTTTGCTGAATGGTTGGACATTTAAAAGTTACTAGAATGTCATAATTTCATTCTTATCGTAAAAAAACTGTATATATATATATATATATATATATATATATATATATATATATATATATATATATATATATATATATATATATATATATATATATCGTTATAGAGAGAGTCCTCTCTCTCTATAACGATATGCAAGGGACCTGACATTTTTCATCCTTATAAGGAGAAATCGTTATACAGAGAGAGACCAATGTTCATTATCCACTTTAAAACAATAAATTACTTGCTCGTCGTAGATAAACTATAGTATGCAAATATTTACGCTTTCCTTTCGCCTTTCATTTACCGTCTCGTGCGTCAAAATCGGATAAATAACAACGAAGATATAATGTAATGGTCTTTTGGCACGTTAGTTCGTTTGAACATAATTTATGGATGGTAAACATTCTTTGGTTCGTCTTCGTCATAATTGGATTATATCTGAATATCATTGTAAAATGGTAATTGTTCTAGATAAAATATAGTATGCAACAAATCGAAAAATAGTCATATTGGAGATTTATGTATAGTAGTGGATGTTTAGATGAGACTATTGACTAATTGTACGTTCAGAGAAGATCTGTGTGTATTAGTGAGCGTTCAGCTGAGACTCTTGTCGAATTGTACGTTCAGTGGAGATTTGTGTATAATAGTGGTCGTTCAGATGTGGAATGTAGAGAACGTTTAGGTCCTTATCGGTTTGTGATCATCCAACTCATATCTATGTCGAGTAATAATCGTTAGTTGTTTGGTCATACTGGAAGAATTGTATACATACTTTGGTTAGGCCTCGTCCTAATTGGATTATATCTGAATATCATTGTAAAATGTTAATTGTTGTAGATAAAATATAGTATGCACAAAACGATATCGTATATCAATAATCATATTTGTGAGTTGTGTATAGTACTTACCGTTCGGAGGATATTTGTAATGACTGCTCAGATGAGATTTATATATTTATTTAGGAGTTGATGACCTGCATTTCCCTCGTCTTTCCTGTGGTGTCCAATATAATACATATTGTTAATCTGTTGTCGCACATTCTTTGGACGTGTCCATAATAGCGTAGTTGTGATGTCCTTCGTTATTCTTTGTTTAACGCACATACTTTCTTACGATTCTTTCATTTCTTACTCTGACAAATTTCGTTTTTTCCGACAGATTTTCTTTACCGATCGTTCTGTCCCAGCTTGCGCCTGGTATAGGTTTGCTATACGTCTGATATGAGTTAGAATGCGTCTGCTATACGTCTGATATGCGTTAGATTGCGTCAGGTATACGATTGCTATATGTTAGATCGCGTTAGATATCTGTTAGCTGATGTTTAAGCGTTGAAACTACGTTTTAAGTATATTAAGATAGTGTGGATGTCGTTTCGGCAATGTCTTTGCGTTTGTTTTTTCTAATAACATATTCATTAGCCCATCCTCTTTCATTTACCGCTTCATACGTAGTAATTGAACCAATATCAACGAAGATACGATATAGTGCCGTTTTGGCATTGTCTTTGCGTTTGTTTTTTGTCTTAACATATTCGTTACCACCTCCCCTTTCCATCGATACCTTTCACGTTGTTGTACGTTGAGCCATTTAGACGTTACAAGCTTAGTGTACTTTTGGCAATGCCGCCATATTTTTTCTCTGTCTACGTATACATCCTGAATTATATTGAATTCTGGACACACATATAAAAAGCGTGGAAAACGGAAAGTCTACCTTGGACAGTGGAGTCCTGTGGTGGACATTTAAGTCAACCTTGGACGAAAATTCAGTACATATTAAATGGGTCAATTCTCTGTTAGACATGATAAAGTCTAACTTGGACTGAACTATTCTAAATAAAATTCCAATGATTACCACATTCAAGTTAGTCGATACATGTCTGGCGTGGGTCATGAGGATACGTATTGGTCGGGGCGTGGGTATATGATGATACGTATTGGTCGATACACGTCGGGGCGTGGGGCCATGAGGATATGTATTGATCGATACACGTCGAGGCGTGGGACCATGAGGAGACGTATTGATCGGGGCGTGGCGATATGAGGATACGCATTGGTCGATACACGTCGGGGCGTGGGGCCATGATGATACGTATAGATCGATACACGTCGTAGCGTGGGGCCATGAGGATACGTATTGATCGATACACGTCGGGGCGTGGGGCCATGAGGATACGTAAGCTTGATAGACAAAAGAAGAAGAATTGTGGCCATTTTCACGTTTGAAGACATACGAAAGAAGAATTGACGCCTTCTTCACGTTTGAACGATGTCATACGAAAAGAAGAAGAATTGACGCCAAATTCACGTTTGAGGGATGACAGTTGACAGCTGTCAGCCGCCATCTTGTGACATCACACGTCAAAATTTTCCCACGCCCAAGTGACCCAACCTCTGCTTACCAGAAATTAGAATTAGACGACCAAGGAGCTGAAAGGGAATGCAAGAGAAAATAATCTAACAGAAATTGAAAATGTTCCAAAAAAACTAGACATAAAAGAATGGATGGATGAAAAGGAAACAGACAATGCAAACGAAGAGGAGTCAAGCTATATTCAGAATAATAAGGAAATAAAAAAAAAGAATGATAGTGACAAAAAATTGGACATAGAACGCTAGGACGAGGCTGGAAGCAGGAACAATAAAAGAACTAGCGACAAAGTGAAAACAATACAAGATATATATTGCAGGAATTCAGGAAACCAGATGAGGTGACATGGAAAAATTGAAAAGGAAAATTGTACAGTATGATATGTAGGAAAAGAAAAATAGGGATATGGAGGAACGCCTTTTATAGGGATAGGAGAAATGAGACATAAAGTTATGGAATTTAAAGCCATAAGTGAAAGAATATCACAGATAAGAGTAAACAGCAAACCGAACAGGTTGTCCATAACAAATGTCTATGCAGCCACAGAAAACAGTGATGACTTGACAAAACAACAGTTCGAATATGTGCAGAACTTAAAATATGGAGGGAAGGCACTATACAGAAAGTTTTATGAACTAATACAGAATATATGTAGTAAGGAAATAATGCCCGAAGCCCGAAGGGAATTATAGCGACAATCCCAAATCAAGGAGACTACAGAATATGTAAAAACTACCTAACAATTAATTTACTGAATATAACATATAAAGTAATGACTGGTATAATTATAGACAGACTAACAGTATACACGGAACAAAGCATAGGAGATTACCAGTACAGTTTCAGAAAAGGAAGGTCCACGATAGACGGTATACATATGCTAAAACAAATAATAGAGAAAACATACGAGTACGACGGAGAAACACGTAATATACTTTTCCTAGACTTTAAACAGGCGTTTGACAAACTAAACAGAAGAAAAATGATCCAAGACTTAGAAGAGAGTAAAATACCAAGTAAAATATAAGGAAGAGGAACATCGGAAGAGAAAGAACAGAAATAATAAAAATAAAAAATGGAGTAAGACAAGGGGGTGCGTTTTTAACGGTACTATTGTCTGGACATGTTAAGTCTGGAGATCTAGCTGGCCATGAAAATATACTTCTCCTTCCAAACGATTTATTTGGATAACTTGCATACAAATAATCTCGAACTCGTCTGGAAAAGTGCGCAGGACACCCGTCATTTTGTAATATCATATCTCTTCTTGTTTGTAAGGAAATATCTTCCAATAAAACAGGCAACTGATTTTCCAGAAAATCCAAATATGTTTCGCCATTTAAAGTCATATCAAAGAAATATGGACCTACGATCTTTCCATCAACTATACCACCAAAAGACTCCATCTACCTTGAACCTGCACCTCATGTATCCAGTGCGGATTTTCTTCAGCCCAATAATGCTTATTATGCAGATTAACACCACCCGCACTATTAAACGTAGCCTCGTCTGTCCACAAAATCTTTGACATGATATGCGGTTGTTCTTCTAGCAGACCTAACATCCAATTGCAATAATCCAGCCTTGCATCAAAATCTGTCTCATGTAAAGCTTGGTGGAGAACTACATGATAAGGATGCAGTCTAAAAAACAGAACAATAAATATTGGTGAAAAAGAAACCACTGTATTTACTAAAACTCAAAAAATCTTGAAAAATCCACAATTGTTTCACAAGATAAATCGTGCATAAGTATTTTTAAAAAACGGATAAAATGATAAAAGCGCCGTGTTGCCGTTTTTATCGGAATATTAAAATAACAGTTGAATCTAAAGTTTAAAGGGAATTCCAAGTTTCTGACCTAAACGTTCACTTTATAATATGAAAAACCAACCTGTGATGTTTGAAAATCCTTATAACAGTAGTTTTGGGTATGTTTCATTCTATAGAGGTTTGCCGACTACTTCTATGTGGATTCTGTTGAATTAAAGCAAGAACATTGATTGAATTATCTTCAGTCATACCTCTACTACGTCGTTTAAAACAAGGACGATGAAAACTACCAGTTTGTCTTAATCTTCTTGCCTTTCTTTCAAATACTTCTTTGTCATAATGTCTCCTGTCAGGATATCTTACAGAATATATACGTGAGGCAATAGCGTCATTTTGGTGACATTCGAAATAAACTCCAATCATATCATACAATTCTGAATTTGAAATACTCATCACGATTTATTAGTACTGATAATTAATTACTAATATTACCAATATTAATATCTATTGAAAAAAGTGCAATCTTCAATTCGAATTATAATATAACACTTCTTAACAATGTTTTGACTGTTGTCAATAAATAAACAATATGAACATCCCGTCAAATTCATTGTCGTAGCCTACTTAGTTTCGAAAAAACTATTTTTAATCATATGAAATAACAATGGCCAAAATAGGTATTAACATTAAAATTCTTCTGCTATAAAAAATTTAAAAGTACCTACTGACTTATTTTTAAATTTAATTTATAATACAGGGTGAGTCAATACTATACTTATGTTTATGCGTTTTTATTCGGATATGTAGTAATGGACATAGTAGAAGAACTCGTGTATCTCTGCAGTAATATCAATGAAAGCTGGAATATTCGAATGACGTATTGCTATATCTTTTAAGTGCTACTCTGTAGAGTGAAAGCGCGGACTCTTAAGTGAGGGTTTAAACTGCTTGGAACCCTGAGTTCCTTAGACGGCTGGACCAAACAAAATAACTGGTCAATAAAATAAAGAGACGCAAGAAACACCTCGAAAAGTATGAACTTTTACATTTGATCATTCAGGGAAAGATCTAAGGTAACGTGCTCCTGGTAGAAAACAATGGAACAGAAACTAAGGAAAATCGACTACATCATTATTTAGATCTTCTGTCAATAAAATCACAATAGCGAATATAGTAGCCAACATAATCCAACGATCGATAACGGTTATGGAACTAGAAGAAGAAGAATACTTCTTTTCCCACAATCTTTTCGTAGATAATATTCTGCAGTAGTTGATATTTATCCACTGTCATAACATTGGTCATAACTGTTTTGCAGTTCGATCTGCAGTTTTCGGTGCTGCACCCTGTATATGATAATAGTAAAATATATACTAATTGTATATATTGTACAATTACTGTCAGTATTATACAAATTATTTATTATACTATATTTTGTGTACATAACCTTAGCGTTTTTATATAATATATTTGATTTACTTGAATATGAATTAAATTTTTTTATATGTAATTTTTGGTGAACTTTAGGGGGTGTGATTTTAAAGGGCGCTATACCAAACAAACCAAATATTGAGAACGAAGAAACCGTGAACACTTCCTCAAACACAAAGGTATAATATGCATGTTTTTCATGGCAGTAACGTCCACCAGGTTTTACTTGCATGGATTTCTCTGTCATCACACTTCTAACATTTTAAAACTTCTTTTTTTCTTCCTGGAACTAAGCATACTAAAGATATGTGTATTTAAAAAATTTATATATTTTTTAAGCTTTAACACTGAACTAGGATAACATAATAGTGTCAAGATCATTGCTAAGATCGATTAGAAATTTCATTTAAGAAACAAGCCATAATTTTTAATACCGATTCTTGGTACGTAAGTTTAAATATCTGAATTCTTTATTTTTAAGAGACATACTGAGTGATATTCCATCAGAGGAGAAAGTCATAATAGGTTATTTACACATGTGGCCCAATCCAAGACTGTTAATACATTCTTTCAAAAGAGAGAAACTCAACTTCTTCTTCCTCTTTATAAGCAATTCTGCTTGTTCATTGGCGGAATGATACCTCTGTGGAAGGTTGTCACTCCATATTTTGCGCGGTCGTCCGATACTTCTTCTGCCGATTGGACTCAAACTCAACTTATTACGCACAAATGGACAAAATCACTCTTAAATAGATTATCTCATAACAAGAAAAGAAGATATACGTGAATGTAATGCAAGGTAACAGTTAGTGAGACGGTAAGCCAACAAGTTTGTGCTGAACATCAAAGTAAAAAACTAAACTAAAATAAAATATCGGAGGATTACAAAAAATCAAGTAGTGAATGTTAAAAGATGAGAATGAGAAAGAAGGTATATTCAGGCCAAAAATGGTAGAAAAAAATGTCTTGGAATTGAGTTATGAAGACAATAACAGAAATGGTCACCAATGGAACAGTGGGACCCACATGTTCGAAGATCAAACCGGTCACACTCCGTAATGAAGTGGTACCTATCTGACCCCCAAGATAGAACCAACTACCTCTCCCCATCGCAGGACACATCGACATAATATACTAAAGATGAAGCATATTGATACTTTTACATGTAGCTGATAGACGACGGTACTGACGTCACATTACTGGCTACAATACCCGACGTGCATTTGGCAGGTGATTAATTATTTCCCGATATTTTAATATTAAGCAGGTAACATTATGTGTTTAAGTCAATAATTTAATGTATTCTTTTTGTTAAATTAATAAATTCGTTAAAGTTTTAATATTTTGCATTCAGTTACATCAGTGGCGTGCAATGCGCAACTGATCGGCCATTGTTACTAACTACTTTTGACGCAAATATTTTCTCATACGTTCTATCCTTATTATATTATATGGATGGCAGGACATAACGAATGGGGAGGCTTTGTACTGAAAGTTACTTTAGATGCTCTGGGTAATGAAACATAACAAATAAATTAAAGTTGGCTAGCAGAAGGTGCCGGAGAGTGACTACTTGATACTCAAAAGAGGATTCGCCCAATTTGCATGCCCTACAGAGACCGTAGAATAAGAAAATTAATGACAAGGTAATAAACAATTTTTTGTTTTTTTTTTTCATACAGCAATCATAGAATAAGTATGAACCGTGCGTCATGGCAATAGCTCGAACAGACGCTTAACTGTTTGTTAGCCAAAGTTTCTATCATTGTAGTAGAAGCAAAGGATACAAACAAAACTAAAATTTTTAGCCATGGCACTAGTTTGCCAAATGTAGCTAAAATACACTAACTTAAAAACTAACTTCCGAACAATCCACATCGATTCGCAAGATTATAATTAACCACAGATGATGAATGATGTAGAAAGAAGGAGACATCTAAAGATATCCAAATATTACTAAGTGACTTCCAAGTCACATACTATCTACAGTACATAAACTACATTAAGGCTTTCATGTAGCCTAAAATAGTCGTAAAGACAAATACTCATATATCTCAAAATAATGTGAAATCGGACACTAGTTCCAAATTGACTATATGGTGGACAACAGATTTATAGTAGCATATTCAAGGATAATCAATCAGGCAGAGGTATGGACCGATTCACAATTTATAAGTAAAAAATACCAAACATATATAAACCAATTTAAGTATTGAATTGGGCCCTAAATCCAAAATTGATCAACCAGTGGACAACAGATTTATAGATTAGCATATCCAAAGATATAATCAACCAGGCAAATGAGTCACCACCACAATATTCATAGACTAAATCATTGAATCTAAATCAACATCAAACAAATTAACTCATGCTGATATTCACTAACTATAGCAGGAGCTACAACAGATTTATAAGAATATCAGACATAAGCGAGTTACATGGCATTTAGTAAACCAATAATCACTACTCAACATATCCAAAAAGTAATAGTTAAAGAAGTAAGTAATCAAGTAAATAGTAAATAAGTAAGTAATCAACAAACAAAATATCAAGAACGAACAGGCCAATTTCTGTAGAAACTGCAAATTACTGATTCGTTCTGACATTACTAAGAAAGAACAAGATATGTTCTAATTCTAAATCCAAAATCAATAGGTGAATGCCTAAGGAAAGAAGTAAATGTAACTGTAAACGGTCATTTGTTGACTAAAATATAAATTACTAATTTCAGAAAGCAATCTAACTATGCTAGCCATAGAGGTAACAATGTCAAGAATATCTTAACATAAGTGAGACTAAGAAATCAGCTAAAGGAAATCTTTTGTAATTATAATTGAACATAGTCTGGAAAGACTCAAGATTAAAACTAAAATGTACAAATTAGAATTCAAATTGAAGGTGGTTAACTAATGATGAACAAAACATCTTACTGCCCAGTCATCTACATAACCTGTCATGAAAATGGTGAATTCCGAAACTCATCGAACAACTGAGGCCTCTAATTGAACAACAACTTCGAACCCACGTATTCAATCAAGTATGCATAAGCAGAATAGTCCATATGACATAAGAGTATACAAAAACCTACAAATTAAGTATATAAATAATTCCTAGTAACTGTCTTTAGAATCATTCCATATAGTACATCAAGATATTAATTAAAATAAAGCATGACTATGACCAATAAAGTAACTAAATCTACACACAAAAAAAAATCACAAAATTCTTTCCAACATGGCAAACCAAATAACAAAAGATGATAATCAAATTAACAAACAAACAAAATATATAATAGTAGTATTTAATATAGTTCCATACCAGTATAAAGTAAACAAAGATAAGTGTACCTAATAATAAGAATGAAAAGGCTTAATAATTTAAACTTATATAACCAAATAATAAGCAAGGAATAAGCTGTACATATACAATGTCTGGTGATTAGTAATAAAGTTCCAAGAAAATAGCAAATCGTAATCAAAACCGAGCCAAAACAATAATAGTCAAAATGATAGATTAACTTTATTAGACAAACTTAAGTTAATCTTCATCTGAGGAAGAGGATGCTATGTCATCTACGGTATTGTCTGGAAGTAAATCCTTTATATGAAATTGACCAATTCGTCTATTTGTCGAATTGTGTTTTAATTCATACACTAAAGGAGATATTACTCGAACGATAGTACAAGGAATATATTTCTGGCAGAACTTAGCAGAAATGGCATCACCCTTACTTGACTTTACAAAATTTCGTTTCAATACTCGATCGCCAACAAAGAATCGCATGTCTCTTTTCCTCAAATTATACTGACTCTGATTTCTAAGATAAGAAACTTTCAACTTCTTCCTAATGTCAGCGAAGATTGGAGGTAAATTTTGGAGATCATCCATACGATGAAGTTTCTCCGAAACTTGAGGAAGGGTTGCTGAATTCTCAGAAATTAATCCAAAAATTAACATAAGCTGGAGAACATTGAGTAACTTCATGAACAGAAGTTCGAATGGCTTGAGCGACTGAATGAATATACTGATCCCAAGCTCTATGATCAGTGTAGGTATAAGATCGAAGAGCAGTAACAATGCTGCGATTTACCCGTTCAGTATGATTAGCTTGCGGATGATAAGATGCATTATAGAAAATCTTTTGGACCTTATATTTATTCAAAAGATCTTTAAAGGCTTTTGAAATTAATTGTGGACCATTGTCACACGAAACTATTTGGTCTGTAGTTTTTTAGGTTGTCGGCGGGTTTGCCTGGCTTTAGTATGGCTATTATCTTAGAGCGCTTTAGTTCTCGTGGAATATTTCCAGTTACCATGATGTCTGTGAAAAATCGAGCCAGCCAAACTTTTGTATACTTGCCACAATTTATTAGGAATTCAGGGTGAATATTATCAAATCCTGGTGCCTTTGCTGGCTTAAGGTCTTTAAGAGCCTTTGATATGTCTTCGCTGGTGAAGGGGAGGGAATGCTCCGTTTCTGTGGCTACATGTTTTAAAGTTTTAAGTTCACTCTTTACGAAGATGGTGTGTGCTTTATCCTTTGGTGCCCTGGATGTTTTTACTATATGTGATGCTACGGCATCTGGCTTTACGGCTGCCTCTCTCTGCCATCTACAAACTATTAGAGAGGCTTATATATAATAGAATCAGTACAGAAATGTTCCAGGCGATCCCAGTCGAACAAGCGGGTTTTCGACCAGAACGAAGCTGTGCAGACCAGGTAATGTCACTCACCACCTACATCGAAGCGGGTTTCCAAAGAAGACTTAAAACTTCAGCGGCATTTATTGAGCTCTCGGCAGCTTACGATACAGTATGGAGAGAGGGCCTTATATACAAAATTCTCCGTGCAATCCCCTGTAAACCAATAGCACGCCTAATAGATAGCATGCTCAACGACCGAATGTTTCAAGTAGTGATGGGCAAAGATATCAGCCTACCAAAGAAACTTAAGAATGGCCTACCACAGGGGTCAGTGCTCTCTCCACTACTATTTAGCTTATACCTAGCAGATATGCCGGAAACACAGTCAAGAAAGTTCGGATACGCCGATGACTGGGCCGTCGCTACACGATGCAGAATACTAGAAACGTCTGAAGAAGTTCTGACGGCAGACTTATATACATTGGGCAAATATTTTCGTAAGTGGCGACTTCAACCAAATGCATCCAAAACAGAAGTTAGTTGCTTTCACTTGAACAATAAACTTGCTGGAAAGGAACTCAACATACGGTTTGAAAATACCACACTTACCCACAACAAAACACCGAAGTACCTGGGCGTAACACTAGACAGAACGCTATCATTTAAAGAGCATTTAACAAAAACTGCTAAAAAGTTGAGTACAAGAAATAACATTATACAGAAGCTCTGCGGTACCACCTGGGGAGCATCGGTTTCCACTCTCCGCTCTACTGCCTGAGCCCTTGTTTTCTCGACCGTTTAATATTGTGCTCCAGTCTGGCTACACAGTCCACACGTAAAAAAGGTCGACAATCAGCTGCACAGCACTATGAGGATGATAGCTGGTACAATTAAATCAACTCCCACCCAATGGCTTCCAGTATTAAGTCACATCCCACCTCCACATTTACGACGAGTCGACGCACTTACACGTGAATACAAAAAGATCATGAACGATATAAACCTGCCGATCCACCAAGATACCGAGGATGCACGAAATACCCGTCTCCGTTCTAGAAAACCACCAATGAAAACGGCAAGAATGATACATGAGGAGTTCAACATCACGAATGCATGGTCCCAAGAATGGAACGAATGGCAAAATCACATGCCCTGCATTACCCGCAAGCCACCAGGTTTTGATCTTCCACGCAAAACATGGTCCACTCTAAATAGGATCCGAACCAGACATGGCAGATGTGCATACATGCTACATAAATGGGGAAAGAACCCGTCTCCTCAATGTGACTGTGGGGAGAACCAAACCATCGA
The DNA here is from genome assembly GCF_040954645.1 of Diabrotica undecimpunctata. Lineage (NCBI taxonomy): Eukaryota > Metazoa > Arthropoda > Insecta > Coleoptera > Chrysomelidae > Diabrotica > Diabrotica undecimpunctata. The sequence goes on along the minus strand of NC_092806.1, from coordinate 86,427,711 downwards.
CCACATTATTCAAGAGTGTCCCTCAAGATCCTACAATGATAGCCCTGAAGACTTCCTGCTTGCAACTTCAGAGTCAATTGATTATATAAATACACTTGATGTTTGTTTGTAACTATTTAAAGTTTGTCAAATACCTATATTACTAGTGTTTGTGTATTTGTTCTAAATGTGTTGTAATTGCCATACGATAAATAAATAAATAATTTGCGGAGTACCAAAAAGCAAGAAAACTTGTTCCTCTAAGAATTTCAAAATGGCTGGAGTTCTAGCCTTTTAAAGAGGACAAACTAAAGGAAATTTGGTGAAGTAATCTACAACAACCAAACAATACGTATTACCTGAATAACTACGTGGATACGGTCCAATAAGATCTCTAAAGATATCATTTGCCAAGGAAAATTAATGTTCCTAAATGAACCCATTAATCCAGCTTGAGGTAGGTTACTCGGCTTGCATGTTGCACAAACTCTACATCTCGAAATGTATTTCTTAACTGAGTTGCGCAAACCAGGCCAGTAATATAGCTCAGCTATCTTATTAAAAGTTTTGTAGAAACCAAAGTGACCTGATGTCACATCATCATGAAAGGTTTTCAACACTTCATCCCTATTAGCTGTTGGGACTACTATTTTCCAATCAGACATATTCGATAAAGATTCTACAGGACTGATAACGTGTTTATAAAGGATATTATTTTCCACCCTGAAATCAGGCTATCTACTAGGTTCTTGGGTGACATTATGAATTATCTTTCGATACCAAGTATCTGGAAATAAAGTTGACAGATCTAAAAGATTGATATCAAACGTTCGTGACAACGCGTCTGCAACCACAACACCATTGGCTTTGCGATGCACAATACTATAATCAAAAATAGAAAGGCTAAAGGCTTTTCATAGAATGTAACCATAATAAAGAACTATGATCCGTAATGATAGTAAACTTACGACCTTCAAGATAGTACCGAAAGGCATCAAGACCATGAATAATTGCAAGAAGTTCTCTTTCTGTTGGTGGAATAATTTTTCTGTGCTTTATTAAGCTTTTTGCTGGTATAAGCTATTGGGTGTTCCGAACCATCCTTTATCTGAAATAGTACACCACCTGAAGCAGTGTTGGAACAATTTGTCATGAGGTAGAAATGCTGTTTAAAATTCGGAGACGTCATGACAGGAGCACTAGTAAGAGCTTCTTTTATACGCCGGAAAGCATCATCGGCTTCTGAAGTCCATGTAATAGTTTGGCCTTTTTTCCTATTTTTCAGCAAATCTGTAAGTGGGGACAACAAAGGTGAATGAGACGGAACAAACCGACGATAATATCCACACATCATCATCATCATCATCATTTTGGCTTTACAACCCTGTGTGGGTCCTAGCCTCCCCAAGAATTTTTCTCCAGTCGTCCCTATCCATCGCCTTCCTCCGCCAAGCACGTATTTCCATATTTCTCATATCTTGGTCTATGTTATCTAGGAATCTTGTTCTGGGTCTTCCTCTTCTTCTTTGACCAATAGGTCTATCAAGGAGCGTTTTTCTAGCTGGGTCTGTTTGCTCCATCCGCATTACATGGCCTACCCACCTCAGACGTCCTATCTTTATGTGTTTTACGATAATATCCACACATTCCCAATATCCTACGGACTTGGGTGGTAGTCTTAGGTATAGGAAAGTCCTTAATGGCTGTAACTTTATCAGGATCTGTCCTTAAACCTTTACTATCGACTACATATCCTAAAAATTTAAGACTAGGACGACAAAACTGACACTTACCTAAATTAATAGTCAAATTAGCCTCTTTGAGACGTAAAAACAACTTATCTAAAATTTCCATATGAAGTGAAAAATCAGGAGTGACAACCAAAATGTCATCCAAATAATAAAAAACATAGGGCTCTAACTGAGGACCGATAACTAAATCCATCAAACGACACATTGTCTGAGGAGCTGAAACAAGACCGAAAGGCATAGTGACAAACTGGAATAATCCTTTCCCATTGACTGCAAAAGCTGTATACTTTTTACTTTCCTCACTTAAAGGTATTTGAAGAAAAGCTTTAGAGAGGTCGATAGAAGAAATGTACCTAGCATTCTGAAGTTTACGTAAAATGACATCTATTCGGGGAATAGCATAAGCATCCCGATTTGAAGTAATACTATTCAACTTTCGACCATCGAAACAGACCCTAAAAGATCCATCTTTTTTCTTTGTTAACCACAGCGGACTACAGTAAGAAGACGTGGAAGGTTCAATGATTTTCAACTCTAACATGGAATCCATTTCCTTTTCCAAGTCAACTTGTCATGCCTGAGGAATAGGATACTGATATTGTCTAAAATGTGTGGTATCTCCCACCTCAATAGTATGAGATATTAAGGAGGTACGACCTAACTTGTCTTTTGATGAGAGAGATACAAATTTAGAGATCATATTCTCTAATTGTCTTTGTTCGAGACTAGATAAACTTGAAAAGTCCTGAATAGTACTAATTACAGACAGATTAAATTGAGAAACAGAAAAAGAAAAATTAGAACAATTTAGTGTGCTATTAAAAGCATTTAAGAAATCCATACCTAAAATTATAGAATTCTGAACTGAGGGAATAATATAGAATGTAATTTGCTTACATAAATCTGCTACTGTGATTTCAGTTTCAAATTTGCCTGTAATAGACTAAACTGTGCCATCTGCAGTAGATACCTGCAGAGAAGAAATGGGCATAATAGAAATCTCAGCCTTTTTCAATAAAGCTAATGAATGTGAAACTATCACAGAAATGTTTGAGCCACTATCTAAAAGAGCTAAATAAGATTGTCCTAAAATCTTAATAGGAAGATAAGGTCTATTATCATTATGTTTCTTCACTAATAAGGAATTCAAATCAAAACAATCATTATCTGATTGGTCAACTTAAATTGGTTAAACTCTGATTGGTCATTTTAAGTGGTACCAAACTAAACTTATTATCTCTACCAACACAATCAGAGGATGCAATAGGCAAACAAGAAGAATCAGAAATAAAATAATCCTCCTGACTTGTGGCAGACTCTGGTATACATACTGGAACTACCACACTACTACTATCATGTTAAAGTTAAAATTAACATTAAAATTTGGAGAAGATAATCTATGCGAATCAAATGCCTTAGATTGGGAAGTTACTTTTTTGAGTGATCTTGTGTGGTGTGTGTTGGTTTTTTTCGTGTAAACCCCTTTTCCTTTTCGACTGGAAGATGGGTTTGAATGGTTGGACGTGGTTGGAACAGTTGCTTTGTTTGATGTATCGGTTTGGCTCCCCGCTTAGGGTGTGGGCGGAGAAACGCTTAGGGGACGGACCTCCGATCGTGTGTTTCCCGAACACTTAAAGCAATTACGTTTGAGAGTATTTTCTTTACCACAATCAAGGCAGAAAATGCGGGTACGAGGGATACCGCAATCATAAAAAGTATGACCAGACTCACGACAATTCCAACAAACTACAGAACTCAATATGGAAATATTCCGTTCATGGCCTTTGGATTGCCAAGAACGGTGTTTGGAAGTATCTAGGTGGCGTGAAGAGTTAAAAGAAGAAGGTCGAGAAGTAGAAGGAAGGTGAGAAGACCAAGATAAAGTTTCTTCTAAACGTTTACACTTCTCCGTAATATCAGCTATACTAGTGATCTCTACAAGGGCCAACTGCTGATGATAGAATGGCAATAGACATTTCAGGATGATCTTAATCTTTGCAGAATCTGTCAGAGGTGTTTCAAGGCGACTACACATACCTAAAATATTATTAATGAACATCGTAACAGACTCGTGTGGCTTCTGTTTACGATTTTTAATTTGATCTAAAAGGTCGTCTTGAAAAGTATAAGGTAGAAAATCAGACTTAAGTTTCTGAGCTAAATCAGACCAATTTGAAAAATTATTGCGGTTATTCATAAACCACGTAAAAGCTGCACCTGAAAACAATTCTGCAGACGCTGCAAAGAGATCCTCTTCACTCACTCCTCTCGATACACGAAGACATTCTACTCGATCCAAAAAGGAAATAACCTGGTCATAATGACCTTCACCAGAAAATGTAATGCCCCATTTATGAACCTGAACAGGTTTGGGTTGTAGAAATGCATTTGCCGCTTGGACAGAAGAGATTGGAGTTGATGTTGCTATTGGACTCACTCGAGAATCAAGTTCGCCCTCTAGACTTAAGATTCGGACAGAGACAGAGCGTTGGAAGATTTGTTGTGCATCATCTGAGCAAGATAATAAATGCACACGACCTGAGATGTGAACTAGGCGTGATATTAGCCTGGAATATAGGCTATCTTAGATAGTCCCTCTAAAATCGACTATCTTTTTCGCCAAATCATCCACATTCTCTTCAATCTCCTGTTGTTAGACCTCAAAAGGGATATTTGAGGCGGAAATCTGTCGGAAACTCTTGTTTCCTTCTTCCTGCCTTAAAGCTCCACGCAATATTTTGCGTTTCAGATCAACATTGGAAGACTCATCAATGTTGATGTCCCTAATCCTTAACTCATAATCCAAGTCCTTTACTAACAAATGTTCTATCTTAAATGCAGACATTCATCATCATCATAAGTGGCTCGACAATCCGTTGTGGATCTTGGCCTGCTCACAAAGAAGTCGTCACTCCTGTCGATTCCTGGCAACTTCCCTCCATCTTCTAACCCCTAGAATCTGTAGGTCTTCTTCCACATCATCAATCCATCTCATTCGTGGTCGTCCTCTGCTTCTTGTGCCCTCTGGTTTTGAAAATGTTAATCTCTTCGTGTATTCGTGATCTGACATCCTAGCAATGTGTCCAGCCCATCTAAGTCTCTGCACTTTAACGAATTTCACAATATCTGGATCGGTGTATAACTGATACAGTTCAAAGTTGTATCTTCGACGCCATAGCCCATTTTCATTTACGGCCCCAAAAATCTTTCTAAGAATTTTTCTCTCAAAAATACCAAGAAGTCTTTTATCATTTTGAGATAAGATCCACGTTTCAGCCCCATATATCAAAACTGGTCTTATTAAGGTCCTGTATATATTAAGCTTTAGTGCACGTTTTATATTTTTATTTTTTAAATGTCTCTGGAGGCCGTGAACAGTTCTGTTTGCTATTGCTATGCGTCTTTTTATTTCGTCGCTTGTCGTGTTTGTTGCGTTTACTAGCGATCCAAGATATGTAAATTCTTTGACTTGCTCAAAGGTATGGTTGTTAATTTGAATTCTTTGTTGGATATTTCGAGGGTTTTTAGAAACCAACATATATTTGGTTTTTTCCTCGTTTACCACAAGTCCTAATTTACTTGCTGCGTCCGCAAGCCTTGTAAAACACTGCACCATGTCTCTCATACTTCTGCCCACTATAACTATATCGTCAGCGAATGCGAGAATTTGCGTCGATCTATTAAAAATAGTTCCATTCATTCTAATATTTAATTGTCTGATTGCCTTTTCCAAGGCAATATTAAAGAGCAGACACGCCAACGCGTCCCCCTGTCTTAGACCATTATTAATGTCAAAGAACGTAGAGTTTTCTCCTTCAATTCTAACGCATGAGCTTACGTTTTGCATTGTTAGGTGGGTCAACTTAACTAACTTAGGTAGGATCCCAAAGTCTATCATTGCATTATATAATGTAGTTCTTTTCACACTGTCATAGGCTGCTTTGAAGTCAATGAAGAGATGGTGTGTTTCTATGTTATATTCTAGTGACTTTTCTAGAATCTGCCTATGTGCTTGAATTTGATGTGTAGTTGACTTTCCAGCAGTAAATCCGCATTGATATTGACCAACAATATCCTTTATAAAATGTTTAAGTCTTTCAAATAATACATTGCCGAAGATTTTATACGCAGATGCTAACAGAGTAATGCCTCTATAGTTCTTACACTCCAGTTGATCCCCCATTTGAAATGCACACATTATGAAAACAAAAAAAAAGTAGATGAATAGATAGAATAGACAAAGGAAGTAATGTACTAACACACCACAAAATCAATCAAAGAATCTAAAGTTATCCAAAAAAGAGATATATATATATATATATATATATATATATATATATATATATATATATATAATTAAGTATATATGTATATATTGTTATGGATCAGTTTATCAATCAGAAATAGAATAAAGAGTTTTTTTATTATTTTAATATACCGCGGACATATAAGTTAAAATACAACCCTGTACTTATTTGTAATAGAATAAGAGAAGACATTGGTCCGGTATGGTACCCGGACGAGTTTTTCCTTGAAAGACTGAGTGAATAGTGAAAGGACAATGGAACCCGTATCATTATAGATTTAAGAATAAACTTGTAATTGTATTTTGCGGTGGGCATTTTTCGAAAGTAAATAAGAATTAGATTTAGATATGAGATAACAAGAATTTGGAAACTTATTTCTGTTGAAAAAGGCAAAATTGTTAATGGTTTCTGAAAAGTAATTTGAGTGAAAGTAGTTTATTTGTTTTAAATATTATGTTGGAAATTTTCTAAATCGAAAATCAGTGGGAAAGATGAATGCTTATGATTGGTTAAAAAGGAATGATGGGGAATGAGAGAGTTGAGAAGGTTGTCTGGGGAGATTGAAAAGATTATTATGTTACCGGCAGACCAGAAGAGAAGACGTGTTTTCGTGTAGTCAATTTGAGTACCAGTGTTTTCGTTTGTTAGTGAAAAAGGTGGAAGCTGAGAGCAGATCAAAATCGAGAAGATTAATACCTCTTTTGAGTCTGCATAGTCCACGAGATATAATTGAGAAAGAAAGGAGAATTTGTGAATAAAGAGTACCGGTCAAAAGAGGCTTGGGATTGTGTTTTCGGAGGAGTAGTTTGCTGGTATGCGGTTTGGATCGATGCTGAGAACGGGAAAGATTTGATGGTAGCCGGACATAATCAATCAAGGAAGGAACTGTGGTTTGATCGAGAGGAGACATCATTGGTGTAAAAAAAAATAAAGGTCAGTCAAATAATTTGAATGAAAGAAAATTTTAAGATATTCTAAAGATAAAATCAAATATAAGCATACGAACTAAGATTCCAAGTTTCAAAGAGTTATTTTTTTTGTGAATAAATTATATTTTTATATGGTCATTTTTTTTTAGTAGATATTATTATAAAACAGATCAATAGATAGTTTGTAATTAAAATTAAATTTAGAGTATAGGAGTTTGTTGGGAAAGATAATTGCCCACAAAAGTTATTTATTAATATTCATCGTATTGCTTATTGAAAATAAATAATAATTTGTGTGCATATTTATGTTGTTTTAATGTTAGTTCCGTTTCCTGTTCTATCCCGATTATGAGCAACTAGGAGATACTGAACCCACTAGAAGAGATATATAAAGTAAACTGATTAAAGTAAAATTAAAAAGGCACCCTGAGAATTTTTTATAGTAATTGATTTGTATGACTCTGCATAAATTAGTGAATGAATTAATTAAATAATTGGATTAATTAAATTAGTGTTAATTAATAATAAAACATCATAAAGCAGATCACAACAACATGGCGAGCCAACATGGGGCTTAAAAGTATCTCTAGTTGTGAATTTGAAGGATCAGAAACGGAAAACAGGTGATTGAGAGAATTTATTTGCCCGTCGGAAAGAATTCGATATATTTATTTGAAAATTTATGAAATATTATTTGAGTTATTTTATCTAGGTACAATTTTACATTTATTCTATTTTTGATTGATTTAATTTTTTGATGAATTTAAAATTTATGTGATAAAGTGATAATATTTGGAGAAAGAAAAATTTGTGTATATACAGCAGACCGGGTATTTTCGAATTTTATATCAGGCGGGGATAAAACTCAAATACATGTCGAACACAAGAAGCAAAAGCAGAGAAAACAAAAAACAAGAACATTTAGAACAAGAAGACATTTTAGAAACAACAATCATGGAAACGGAAAAACAGGACCTATCAGGTATGAAAAAATTTGTACAAATGATGATGCAGAAAATGGATGAAAATCAGCAGAAAAATCAACAAATAATGGAAAGAAATCAGCAAGAAAATAACAAAAAAATGGATGAAACAAAAAGGACAATACAAGAAAATCAGAAGGAAACAAAACAAGCCATAGAAGAGAACAACAGGAAAATAGAGGAACGCATAGAAAAGTATGAAAAGGAAATAAAAGGATGTGTGACAATGATGAAAAATGATATGAAAGAACAAGAAATGAGAATTAAAGATAATTTGGAGGAATTAGAAAGCAAATTTGAAAATGTAATGAAAGAAGACAAGAAAGAAATAGAAAAACAAATTTAGAATATCAGAAAACAACGAGAGACGGGAGACAGGAGAGAAGTACTCATCCAAAGTCCGGGTGACATAAAAATACAGTTTGGCGGGGACGTAAAAAAATTACACCCAGTAATTTTCATCAACAATTTAAAAAAGAAAGTACGACATATCGGTAATTTCGAAACAGCAAAGGAAACGATAAGGAACCATCTTAAAGATGAGGCAAGTTTATGGTTTGATAGCAAAGAAGAAGAATTGCAAAATTGGCAAACATTTGAACAAAAATTTCTGAATTATTTCTGGGGGAAAATACAACAGATAGAGATAAACAAGGAATTACAAAATGGGAGATACCAGGATAGTATAGGTATATCAGAAAAAACATATGCCTTACAACTATACAACAATGCAAGACACTTACATTACAACTATTCGTCCGAACAACTAGTGGAACTAATAGCCAGACATTTTGAAGATACCTTAGAAGATCACATAACTCTACAAAACTACAAAGATATTGACAGTTTATGTCAATTCTTACAAATACGAGAAGCAAAATTAAGAGAAAGAAAAATGAGGAGAACGCAAGAAAATTATAGACAACGAGAAAATCAAGACTATAGAGATACGAGGACAAAACTTTAGGAGAGAGTACACAAGAAGAGAATTTGTCCCGAGAAGGGAAAACGAAAGTAGAGACAACGGAAGGGTAAAGTATGAACAAAGAAATCGGCAATGGAACGAAAACAGATATCGAGAGAACCAGAATAGAAACAACACTCGCACATATCAGGAAAACCGAAATAATAATAGAACGAATGAACCGGAAAATCGCGGAAACCGATACGGGTCCGAGAGACCAAGAGAAAATAGAAGAGCGGTCAACAACACACACATAGAGGAATATGAGAATGAGAGACAAAGCGACAGAAGTAGAAGCGAACAAGAACAGCAAGCGTCTTTTCACGAAGGCGCTCACTAATGACAAAGAAACAAACAGGAATTTTTTGTCACCCGAAGGAATTTATTAAATTGGCAGAAAATAAGGACAAAATAAGTGGAACAAATCTGAAATTTGTAGATGGTTTTATCAACGAGACACCGATTAAAATTATGATTGGTACTGGATCGGAAATTACACTGATCAACAGAAAACTAATAGAGGAAGTTAATTTAACGAATTTGATTTACAAAATTCCCAAGGTAAATTTAGTGGGCTCAAATAAACGGACTTTGGCAACGATAAATGAAGGAATTCGAATAAAAGTACGATTGGATAAGAAATTTTATGCACTACAATGTGTTGTGATGCCAAACATGTCGCATGATATGATCGTAGGAGTGGATGAATTGGCAGAAAAACATGTGGTGATAGATTTCAAAAATAACACGATGAAAATCACAGAGGAAAAAGAAGAAGAACAGGACAGTAAGGAAATGGAAAAGGAAAATGAGAAACGGAAAAATGATTTAGACAAAGAACAAACGGTGGAAATGAATTTGGCAATGAAGCAAGGACAGAGAAGAAAGAGGAGATTGGCAAAAGAAAGTGAAAAGTGGGTTTCCTCAAAAGAAGAGATGAGCCCAGAAGAAGAAAAAGAAGAAAGATTAACAAAAGAAGACGAAAAAGGTACAATTGAAACAGTGGTATTTGAAGAAGTATGCGAAATGGAGGAGGCAGAATACAAAATAAATATGTGTAAAGAAATTGAGGAAAGAGAAAGAAAATTGATATGTGGACAAGAAAAGGAAAAGGAATTGCGTGTAATATTGAGAAAGTATAAAGATTTAATAAATGAAGAAAACAGAGTAGCCAAAAAGTATGAACATTCATTTGAGGTTAAAGACTTAGGAAATTTTCGATCGAAAACTTATCCGATCCCATATAAATACCGACAGGAGGTGAAAGGAGAAATTAACAAAATGTTAGAAGATCAAATCATAGAGAGATGTGACTCGCCGTACATCAACCCAATCGTGATTGTGAAAAAAAGCAGTGGAGAATTGAGGCTCTGTTTGGATGCCCGGAATATAAATCAACACACGGTATCTCAATATGAATCACCTCTCAACATCGAATCTATTTTTGGGAGAATTACGGGAACACACATGTTTTCTAAAATTGATTTGAAACATAGTTTTTGGTTAATACCGTTAGCAGAAAGATGTAGAAATTACACCGCTTTCTCAATCGATGGTATTGTATACCGATTTAAAGTAGTACCTTTTGGATTACAAAGTGCGTGTGCAGCATTGGTAAGAGCTCTCCATACAATATTAAATAAATATGAAGATTTCATAGTGCACTACATCGACGACTTACTCATTTTTTCACCAGATACATCAAGTCATTTGGAACACATAAAGATTATTTTGAGAGAATTGAACAAGCCGGATTAAAACTGAATATTGAAAAATGTCAATTTTTTCAAAAAGAAGTGATATATTTGGGATTTAAATTGGACACACAAACAGTTAGTTTAGCCGAGGACCGGGTAAAACTCATAGATGAATACCCAAGACCAACGAATTTAAAAACATTGAGAGGTTTTCTCGGGACGATCAACTATTTTAAAAAACTTATTCCTGATTTAAGCCAGAAGGAAATTCCTCTGATCAAATTATTGAAGAAGGGTGTTAAATGGAATGGGAAAGAAGAACAAGAGAAAGCTTTTCAAATTTTAAAAGAGGAATTCTCGAAAGGAATGAAAATATATCATTCCATGTACAATTTGCCTTTCATACTACGAACTGATGCATCCATACAAAAATTTGCGGGAGTTTTGTCGCAAATACAAAACAATCAAGAAGTGCCGATTTGTTTTATTTCCCGGGTGACAAAAACACACGAAAGAAAATACAGTGTGACTGAACTAGAGTTTGCTAGCGTACTTTTCTGTGTAAATAAGTTAAGATTTTATCTGTTGGGAGCAAAATTCACAATCGAAACCGATCATGCAGCTTTGGTACATATAATGAAAAATCGTCTGGTTAACAATCGTATACATAGAGGCATTTTGTTACTACAGGATTATGACTTTGAGTTTCGATATATAAAAGGAAAAGACAACATTATAGCCGACGCTCTCACAAGGGATGAAGACTCGGGGAAAAAGGAAGTAATTGCTTTTCATGTAGGACTGAACATTTTGACACAAGAGGAAGGTGTATTTTCGTTAAACGAAATTAGAACAAATCAAGAAGACCTGGAAGAAAGAGAAAAAAGAAGAGCGGAGAGGGAAAACGGTATATTTTTCAAACGAATTGATGGAAAGGAACTATACGTGATAACACAGACATTGGCAGAAAGGATCATACAGAAATTACACGAGGACAATGGACATATCGGCAGCAGGAAGGTTTGGCTGGTTTTTCGCGAAAACTATATATGCCGAAAAGATTACCGGATTGCAAAAGAAGTTACCCAAAGATGTGAAACATGTCAAAAATATAAAAGCAGAAATTTCCGAAATGAAAATGTGGCTAAAAATATTGTATCCCACCAAAAATTAGACATTGTAGCAATAGATATGTTAAGTGATCTGATAATGACCACGCAGAGGAACAAACATATTTTGGTGATGGTAGATATTTTTTCGAAATATGTAAAGCTATACACATGCCGTACGACAAAGGGGGAAGAAATTATGAGAAAGATAGACAATTTTATAGCCACCGTAGGAACACCAAGGAAAATTCTTTTAGACAATGCTACGTATTTCCGGAGTGACCGATTCAAGAGACAGTTGCAAGACAGGGGAATAGGGACAAATTTTGTCAGTATCCGACATCCTAAAAGTAATCCGTCAGAACGTTTTATACAAGAGACTACAAAATTCCTCCGCATTGCTGCCATTGGACAACATCGACGATGGGATAGGAAAGTGGCAGAAATCGAAAACTACTCCAAGTACAGTGACAAAAGAGACGCCGGAATATGTCATGAAGGGTATTATGCCAGTACGGCCATGGGAAGAACCGGAGCAGAGAGAGTATCAAATAGTATTGGAAACTGTTCGAAGGAGGCTGCAGCGCAGTAATGAAAAATATCTCCAAAGGCAAATCCAGAATAGAAAACGAAGACCGGTGACTTTCCAGAAGGGAGCAAAGGTGCTTGTAAGGGCGTTACGAGTATCAAATCTTACGGGGGACGTGTGTGCAAAGCTAATGCCTATTTTCGAGGGTCCATACATCATACAAAATGAAAATGGAATAAACAGCTATGTTCTTAGACATGTAGAATTAGAAAAGATACGAGGAGTTTACAATATCCAGGATGTGTACAAATACCGTGAATAAAAATAAGAGTATAAATTTTAAGATGGAGTAATAAAAATTTAGGATAGGATAAAATGATTACAAAAGAAAAATTTTGTGTTGAGAGAAAATATTTTTTTTTGGTTACACTTAAAAAAAAAAAGAAAATTTGTATCTCAAAACAAGGCGGGGATTTGTTATGGATCAGTTTATCAATCAGAAATAGAATAAAGAGTTTTTTTATTATTTTAATATACCGCGGACATATAAGTTAAAATACAACCCTGTACTTATTTGTAATAGTTAGAATAAGAGAAGACATTGGTCCGGTATGGTACCCGGACGAGTTTTTCCTTGAAAGACTGAGTGAATAGTGAAAGGACAATGGAACCCGTATCATTATAGATTTAAGAATAAACTTGTAATTGTATTTTGCGGTGGGCATTTTTCGAAAGTAAATAAGAATTAGATTTAGATATGAGATAACAAGAATTTGGAAACTTATTTCTGTTGAAAAAGGCAAAATTGTTAATGGTTTCTGAAAAGTAATTTGAGTGAAAGTAGTTTATTTGTTTTAAATATTATGTTGGGAATGAGAGAGTTGAGAAGGTTGTCTGGGGAGATTGAAAAGATTATTATGTTACCGGCAGACCAGAAGAGAAGACGTGTTTTCGTGTAGTCAATCTGAGTACCAGTGTTTTCGTTTGTTAGTGAAAAAGGTGGAAGCTGAGAGCAGATCAAAATCGAGAAGATTAATACCTCTTTTGAGTCTGCATAGTCCACGAGATATAATTGAGAAAGAAAGGAGAATTTGTGAATAAAGAGTACCGGTCAAAAGAGGCTTGGGCTTGTGTTTTCGGAGGAGTAGTTTGCTGGTATGCGGTTTGGATCGATGCTGAGAACGGGAAAGATTTGATGGTAGCCAGACATAATCAATCAAGGAAGGAAATGTGGTTTGATCGAGAGGAGACATCATTGGTGTAAAAAAAAATAAAGGTCAGTCAAATAATTTGAATGAAAGAAAATTTTAAGATATTCTAAAGATAAAATCAAATATAAGCATACGAACTAAGATTCCAAGTTTCAAAGAGTTATTTTTTTTGTGAATAAATTATATTTTTATATGGTCATTTTTTTTAGTAGATATTATTATAAAACAGATCAATAGATAGTTTGTAATTAAAATTAAATTTAGAGTATAGGAGTTTGTTGGGAAAGATAATTGCCCACAAAAGTTATTTATTAATATTCATCGTATTGCTTATTGAAAATAAATAATAATTTGTGTGCATATTTATGTTGTTTTAATGTTAGTTCCGTTTCCTGTTCTATCCCGATTATGAGCAACTAGGAGATACTGAACCCACTAGAAGAGATATATAAAGTAAACTGATTAAAGTAAAATTAAAAAGGCACCCTGAGAATTTTTAATAGTAATTGATTTGTATGACTCTGCATAAATTAGTGAATTAATTAATTAAATAATTGGATTAATTAAATTAGTGTTAATTAATAATAAAACATCTTAAAGCAGATCACAACAATATATAGTTAATTAAGTAAGAAAAAATTATTATCATACAAAAATAGTAAATAACTAGTCAACTGTACACAATGATATCAAAATAGGTGAAGGTTTAAATATGAATGTAACTACAGCAATACAAGTATACCTTAAAATAGTAAATCCAATAAAGAAAGAAAAATTAATACATAAGTTACAAAGAGCAATAAGAAAGAATCAAAAATAATAAGGAATGTTATGCAATGAAAAGAAAATAACTATATAAGTTCCGGTCTTAACTGAGAATAGGCCCCACGTTGGGCGCCAATGTAACAAAAACACGTAACAAAAGCATGTGTGGACTGCGAGGTTTAGGACGCCAATGTAATAAAAGTGTGTATGTGTGTAACACAAGTATTGGAGTAATGTAACAGATAACAAATAAATTAAAGTTGGCTAGCAGAAGGTGCCGGAGGGTGACTACTTGATACTCAAAAGAGGATTCGGCCAATTTGCATGCCCTACAGAGACCGTAGAATAAAAAAATAAATGACAAGGTAATAAACAATCTATAGGTATATAACTAATGTAAAGAAAAGTGATTATAGAAGTTGCTCCAAAATGTGAGAGGGCGCCAGGAAAGTATTAACATAAACTTTCCAAAGTATATTGTAAAGCTGTTTGCTGAAATAAGAAAGGAAACAGGTATTAATTAAAATATTTAGTTTCACCACAAATTTTAATCCCTATCCAAATATATACAATATAATTTTTTATAGTTACCCACCACCAATTATGTACAATCAATCTAGTTACTTATATACAAAAAAAATCCCTAATTATACACAATTGATCCCTGATAATCTGAATTTATAAATAATAGAATATAAGAAAATTTTAATGATTTGACAAAAGGTAATTTACTTGCTTACTAGGGATGTAACCCTGTACTTCGGCTTTCAATTAAATATTATAATAAAGTAATGAGGACAGTATCCTGACGGGATAGATATCTAAAGGCTTAAATATATAATAATAATAAAATATCAATAAACAACTCTCTGATTAAATGTGTACACATAAAACCGTACAATTGAGTTAAAAGGGAGGATTTAAAACCTCGACCTGTAGTTGACAATTAGTGTTTATGTTATTTAGAATTATTTAAAAAAAAAATGACGGTCTTTATTATTAAATGAAATAGTATGATTTAAGATTGAAAAAGAAATATAAAAAAAATTATTAACAATTAATGAATAAAACAATATAAAAATGAACAATGTTCCACACGCTAAATAAGGGAGGTCTTTCCGGCTGGTTCCCTGAAGTGGTCCGGGAATAGTCTTAGAGAGATCTGGACCTCTGATGGAACAGCTAAGGGTGACGGGCAAATGTGTAAATTCAAAACGTAATTCTTGTTTTTCCTCTTAATAAATCCCAAAAAAAAAAATGAAAAAGAATCCTTGACCCTGGATTTAACTTCTTAAGTAGGCTAAAAAGAACAATTGTGTTCTAGTTCCTCCTTACGCTTAATAAAAAGAAGGGAAAAACACATGGTTTATTAACAAATGAAATAACTTGAAAGAGATTACAAAAAGTTGCTGGGAAGCTCGTATCAAAACAAGAAGCTCTAATGATTTTGTAGATAATATGACCTTCGCATGGTTTGACAATATTTTATGTAAAATAGATTGATCAAATAGATAATTTTTAACGAAAAGCTTGCTACGGATATATTTTTGAATATAAAAGAACGGTATGATGCAGAATATTTTTACAGATAGTCTTAGTAGATAATAGATAGTTTTAAAGATGGATAATTATATGTTTTTAAGGCCGGGAAGTAAAATAGAAAATTGATATGATTTTATAACATTACTATATCTAAATCCAGAATGTTTCTTAATGAAATAATGTGGGAAATGACAGATAGATATATCACTAACGAAGGAAAAATGACGATATTACAGAAGTTAAAATGGCTGATGGTTTTTACACTTTTTATTTATAATTGAATCAACTTACCGGCTAAGAGTGGCTATACAAATAATATACACTACAAAACAACTAAAAACTCTCCATATTCTTCTTTTCCAACAAAAATTAATATTCTTAAAACAAATTTAGCCTTCTCTTGCCGCTTACCCTTCTTAGTTAACTGAACTTGTCTTAAAGTTAAAAGTGCCAAAAAGTTAAAACCAGAATGAGCACTAATTGCTAGCCGGATAATCATGTCTCGCTACAGCGCCGCAGGTGTCGCTGTTTGATACCAACTTAGATTAAAAATTAAGAAAATTATTAAGAGGATATGGATTTAAAATTTTTATTTAAAATGAATAAAGAATTATTGAAGTGAAGGACTCGTTACGAGTTGTGTCCCAAAATATGTGTTCCGCACTTAGGTAATGTGTGTTAATGACTTAAGTTGATCACTCCCTGCCCGGATTATGTGCTCGATCACTCAGCCGCTGAATCGGCAAAAAAATTTTTGTTCCCTCGGCTAAAAGCCATTTAGAACAAAAACTGGAGTAGTGAAGACAAGATCTTGAGGAAAAAGGTTTCATAAGGTTAATGGACACCAAAAGAAGAAAAAAACCGCGGTGTGCAACCAGTGCAACGGGTGTATTTTTGAGAAAGGGCTGAATTTGTCCCTATGCACCTGGGTGTATTTGTGAATATTCTATGCACTTTTTGTACATATAAATCTACAGAAAAGCTATTCAAAATTAAATTTCCCACCGAAATGTCACCTTTTAAAGTTTAAAAATATTTTTTTTTGACTGAAAAAAAAAACGCAATCTGTCTTTTTTGTCCCATATTTTTTTTTTTTTCACAAGGTATAGGTATTGCTGTACAAAAAATAACTTTTAGCCTTCCTCTTCAAAGCCACATTTGATAGCAGTCTTTAGGTTTTATATAGATAAGATTTTTCGCCAAGTTCGCCACGCACATCATGTTTTGGCCATTTATCCTATTTTTCTCAATCATTGTTCTATAACTTTTTTCTACCCACTTTTAGTTATACCTATGCAGTAGTACATTTAATCTTGAAAGAAAAATCAATTATCTTTAAAATCAATTTACCAAGAATTTGTACGCCGTAGAAAAATATATTTCAACATAAAATTAAGCTGAAATAATGTTAATCAAAAATATTTATTACCACTTTTTCTGTAGAATGAACCATTTTTTCAGAAACAGTGCGAAAGCGACCCGCGATTTTAAATATATATGTTACGCGAGCGAAATAATTTTTTAAATAAGATTTGTATCAACTTAACGGTAAAAATTCAATAGCTTTTAATCAGAGTGTACTGACGACAAAAATTAAAAAGGTAAAGAGTGCATCGGTTGTACGCAATTTTTGCATTTTGTCGTAAATAGCAAAAATCGTTAAAAGTAGAAAACTTTGAAGAACCGTATCTTGCTTAAAATTAGTCCTAGACCATTTTAAAGTGAATTATTTTTTCTTACCTTTTTTCTGTCTGCTATTAAATGTATCCTTACATATACCTAAAACTGCGTAGAAAAAAGTTATAGAACAATATTTTTGAAAAATAGGTAAAATGACCCAAACACGGTGTGAGTGGCGAACTTTAAAAAATCGTGTCTTGGATACTGTGAATCCTAAAGACTTCTACTAACCTCATGTTTAAGAAGAAGGATAGAAGTTTTTTGAAATAAATACTTCGTATCGCTTGTCGGTATGATGTTTTGCACAGGCCCGAAATTCTATTTACACATTCTATTACATATACACTTATTATGTACAATAATATAATATATATATATATATATATATATATATATATATATATATATATATATATATATATATATATATATATATATATATATATATATTAATGTGATATTAAAAGTCTGAGGTGCGCCAAGCAATTAATTAGCTAATTAATTAAATAATTAAATTTATTTAAATGATGCAATTATGATTCTATCACACTATTTAATTTTCTTATCTCAGGGTTTTACTCGTGCTTCAATATCTATGCTTTACATATCGTCACCTCAATACTACAACTAGATAACTCGAAAATTTTCATTTTTGAGATAAGTTTACCAATAGATGTAAATATATCATCTTCATGTATAACTAGATAATTCAAAACGAACCCTATGAGTCAATATAACTAACTTTAAACAGTAGATAACTTTTATAAATCATCCTTTGTTTAATATTACGACTCGATATCTTAACTTATCTACTTGTTGCACATTTAATGACTAAGCTGTTAGTCACACAACTATACAACTACACTTACCTAAATTATAACTTTGTGTTTTGAAACGGAGTTTTTAAAAATTATTTTATTTACAAATTTACAAAAATTAACAAACAAAAGTTATGAAACAAAAACTATGAAGCAAAAGTTAAGTAGCAAAAGTTATATTAATTGAAAAGTCCCTCTATTTATAATATTGTATTGCGTCGTTTCTATTCTCCTATAATGTGAAGATTCTATGGAATCCAGTGGCGTAACTCCTCCCTCACTGGGTCCGAAAAATAACGGAGTTATTTTTGGGATGCTGGTTTGTGCAATCTTCTTCAATGCCGGAATCTTCTTGTAATTCTATATCATGCTCGTTCAGTTGTTTTGATCTTCTTTGTTTAATAATATACAGAATGATCAAGATTAGAATAACTGCTATGACTGAGGTGGTCACCAATGGAGTCGTATGCAAAGGAAAATTTGTTTCTCTAATTGGTACTAATTGTTTGGCCATATTATTAATTGCGTAAAGATTTTCAAAGTCAATTTTGGTAATATTATGGCTCTGGAATTTTTGTATATTTTCTGTGGAATAATATTTTATTTTTGGTAAAATTAGAGCTTTCCCTCTATGAATTTTGATATTATTATTGAATTTCAGTTGATTGATTATCACTTCACAATCTTCTGGTATACTGATGAGAGATGGACTGTGTACTTCGAAAATTTGGTCTCTCTTGCACTTTGATTGGACTCGTTCTGATGTCGATGGCATTATCAATACTTCATTATTAGTTACTTGTTCGATAATGGATTCTTGGAGAGTGACTTCTGTGGTAAAGCATTGGGTTGAACTTTGACCATTGAGGAAACGCAAGGTGCAATTGTCTTGTAGTATGGTATCTTCTTTGCAATAGTATGTTTCTTCTAAAATGGGACATTCTTCTTTCTGTAGGTGCGTCTCGTCAGAGGTTCGTGCCAAATAAGGGTATGTGGGAGTGAACATCTTGTTCTTTTGAATTATTGGGTAGATATGGTAAAAATCAAGGACAGTTGGTTTTAGGATAGGAATGTGAGTAGCAAAGATCAATTTTGAACTTGAAAAAGTTACTTGTGTCCCTATAGCATGTAATACGTTAAAATATTTATAAATTTTGGAATTTGAGAAGGTTGGTAAATACTGTGCAAATATTTAATCATATCCTGAATTTCCTGACTCGAAATAATTGAACTATGTAATGTGTTTAATTTTGAAAACATAATTCCATTTGCTACATTTTCAATAAAATCTATCATATTCTGACAATCTAAATTTATCTGACTTATGGTACCTTGAAAAGTAATATAATTTCCCAAACTGTTTATAGTACTTTGAATTTCTAATTGGAACTTCTGTAAGTTATGTTGCAGTTTTTCTTGGTTTTGCCAAAGTATTTCTAGAGATTTGTTATAATGATCAATTAGTTTTTTATATAAAGATATTTGTAAGTTCGTTTCATGAATAATTTGTTTCTGATTATTTTCCAGTAATTCTATTGCTTTATCATATCTATCTCCGTCTTCTGAATCTAAATTTCCAAATAAGTATTTATTAACTTTACCTAGGCCATCAATTAGGCCTCTTTTTGATCGAATATGGGGATAGATGTTTTCTAATTTTTTCTCTAATGTATTAATTAAAACTTCTGTTCTTTCTAACATGTTTTCTGCCAATCCATGATATGAAATGGGATTTGAGGCATTAACTTTCACTACATTAGTTTTTATTATTTGAAAATTAACTTTAAGAGATTCTACTTGTCTAACTATTTCTTTTAAGTTTATATAATGGATAAATGTATGTTTACTATAAATTAATCTACATGTACCTAATTTAATTGGGAGTAAAAGGTTTTCAAGAGGTGTTATATTAATGTCGATGTCAACTCTAACCTGTTGGGACGTCTGGTATATCATCTGTATCAGAATCAAGACTATTTTCTTCATTTTGTTGAACCTGCAAAAAGTTTCTTTTATTAGATCTAGGTTTGCGAACTGTGCTTTTATGATACAATCCTTTATCTGTTTCCAACAACAAGCCACGATCGTTGACAATAGTTGTTTCTTTAAACTTAGGAAGTGCTTTGTTGCGACTTCCACTTTTAATGTATGCTTTGTTTTCATTTGTGTAATCGTGTGGGTCTGACCTCGTTAAATTGCGTTTTTCTATCTGTTGGTATTTTACGTTTGCATTTCGTTCATGTATTTTATCGTATAACATTTTACAAGATTCTTTATGATTCTGCAAATTTTGTGATAAAATTAAATGATCATTATTGTCGAATGGGTCTGGATTAATTATATGTCCTTTAATAATTTCAAATGGCGTAAATTTAGTAACAGAATGAATTGAATTATTATATGATAATATGCAATGTTTCATTAATTGTTCTACTGACATATCTTTATTTGTTTCCCTAAGGCATCTAAAATGTTCTATTAAAGAAGAATGAAAACGTTCTACCGGAGAATTCGAATTGCTGTTCTTAGGAGTAGTAAAATGTAATTCTGTTTTATGTAATTTACAAAAATCTTCTAAGTCATAGTTTTTGAATTCAGTACCGGAGTCAGTTGTTATTTTATAGGGTAGTCCATGATGTGTGATATAGTTTAATAAACCATCGACTATTGAAATTCCACTAATACTAGGAATTTGATATGCTTGTCCGTATCGAGAAAATGCATCAATTATTGTAAGAAATGGTGTATTGGATATTCTAAATACATCCATATGAATATGATCAAATGGCTTAGAAGCCGTTGGTGTAAGATTAAATTTAATGACTGGTGGGTCTCTATCATATTTATTTTTTAAACAAACTTGACAATTGTTGACATACTGTTCTATATCTTCTGACATATTGGGCCAGTAGTATCGTGAACTCATTGACATTTTTAGCTCATTTATACCACGATGTCCTTTTTTGGAAACATGATAATAGTTAAGTTTTTCTTTTTGTTCGTCAGTAGTCTCAATATCGTCTAATATTTTTGTACAGTGCACAAATTTGAATGCAGAATTTTTGAAGTAATTTTGCAATGCAACTACAAATGTTTCAGGTGATAGTGGTGGTCTAAAATACAAGGCATATAATTTTCTTGGGTCTATATAATTTTTAACAAAATTTATGATTCCTTTTTGCATATCTCTTTGAGGTAAAATAACAAATAGTCTTGTGTTCTCAAATATCTTTTGTGTTTTAGTTTTTATTTCGTTGATTTCTCCATAAGTTAATAATATTTGATTTTTGTATAAATTCAAGGCTCGGTCTGTGATTGGTATACTAAGAATTGGATTTTCAGCTGAAGTATGTACTGTGTTTCCATCAGTATCTTCATTTCCACTTGGATTAACATTTGGGGGTCTAATTTGTATATCCGATATTATGTTTATTCTTTTTTCTTGTTCATTCTTGTCATCTAATGTTTCAGAAATTTCTTCATTGCTTAACTCAGGAAGATAAAAGTCATTTGGATCAAACAATTGATCTGTAATTTCTTGATTTGGAACTGATAAGTTTTCTATTTCTTTTTGTATTACATCATCTATGTCATCAAGATTTACACACAAAGATTCAGATTCTAGTACATTTATTTCATTATCGGTGTCTATTCGTGAAAGACAATCCGCAACTTTATTAAGGGTTCCTTTTTGGTATTTAATTTTATAATCAAATTCTTCGAGTTGTAACCGCCATCTCACTAGTCGTGAATTAGGTTCTTTTAATGAAAACAACCATTGTAGTGGTTTATGATCTGTAAAAATTATAAATTCTCTTCCAAATAAGTATGGTCTAAAGTATTTGCAACTCCATACTATAGCTAATAACTCTTTCTCTATAGTAGAATAGTTTATCTCTGCTGAATTTAGGGTCCTTGACGCATATGAAATAGGATGTCCATCCTGTGATAATACTGCCCCAATGGCATATTTGGATGCGTTTGCCATTATTTCAAATTTTTTGTTAAAATCTGGGTAGGCCAGAATTGGTTCTGTTATTAACAAATTTTTGCAAGTATTAAAGCAATCGATAAATTCTTTTGTGTGTTCTATTTTATGGTCTCCAAGAAATTCAACTTCTTTCTGTAGAAACTCGCATTTATCTAGTTGAATTTTTAAACGTGCTTCTCGTAGTTTATGAAATACTAGTTTTAAATTTTGAATATGTTCTTATAAGCTAGTACTAAATATAATTATATCATCCATGTAGACCATGCATATTTTGTTTTGCAAAGCTTTTAGTACTTCGTCCATTACCCGTTGGAATGTTGACGGCGAATTTTTGAGACCAAAAGGCATTCTTAGAAATTCATAATGACCGTTGTCTACGCTGAATGCTGTTTTCTCTACAGATTTTGGATCCATTTCGATTTGGTGGAATCCGCTGGCCAAATCTAATGTGCTAAAATATTGTGCTCTTCCTAATTTATCCAAAATTTCTGTAATATGTGGAATTGGATATCTATCAGAAATTGTTTTTTCATTAAGCTTTCGATAATCTATGACTAGACGGTATTTTTTCTTGCCTGATGCATCTAATTTCTTATTCACTATCCATATGGGTGAACTCCAAGGTGAACATGATGACCTTATGATTACTTTATCTAACATTTCTTGAATTTGCCTTCGAACTTCTTCTTTGTGGCAGTAAGGATATCTGTAAGATCTACAATGTATAGGAACTTCGTCTGTAGTTTTTATGGTGTGTCTGACATTGGAAGTAAATGTCAAGGGATCTCCTGCTTTTAGGAATATATCTGAAAATTCTCTACATAGCTTAATTATATTTTCTCTTTCTTCTGAATTCATGTGGTCTGTCCTTATAAGGTTTCCTAAGTCTATTTTGTTTCTCTTATTACATTTCTCATTAGGTTTTTTGTTAAAATAATTGAAGTTGTATAATTCATAATTTGCGTTTTCAAAGGGGTATACGTCTATTGGTCTTAGTAAAGTTATCTTCAAAGGTTTGTCTGCCGTGTTTATTATTTCCATTATAGCATAGCCATTTTTTGCTAATGTTAATGTTTCAGGTATATAAACTTCTTCTAAATATGTTTCTTCGATCATTATTTCTCCATTAGGTATACTGACAGGAAGAGGATAAAGCATTCTTTCCTGTGCACCTATAGTAAATTCAAATTTAATATCCATTGGTCCTCTAAATTTTATCGGTATCGTTACATTCTTATTATACAGTCGTTTATTAGTAAAATCTATAACTAAGTTCATTCTCATCATATCTTCTAATCCTAAGATTCCATCAAAATATTCGTGAAAATCATATAGGATATAATGAATATAAAAGTTACTTCTGAATTCTGGAAATGCTGGTATTTCAGCTTGATATTTAATAGTCTTAGTATAAAGAGCAGTTATAATATCTACATTTGACTGGTATATACAATTAGGAAAATATTTTTCGGCGATACTTGGTCGTAGCAAAGACCTAGCACTACCGGTATCAATTAGCAATTTTATTTTTGAATTTCCTACTTCAATATATGGTAGGGGATAATTCGAATTTATTTCTATATTGACTGTTTCCTTTCCGAGGCATCTATCTGAAAATTTTGGTCACCTTGACCGTTTTGTGGTAAATCATACTCGGAATTTCTAAAATAGCTATTTACTTGTTCATGTAGTGGTTCTCTTGGATTATTATTTTCGTTTTGATAATTATTTGTGTATAGCTCCTCAGCTATAGTATCAGGAATTCGTCTAGGGAAATAATTTCTCCGATAATTATTGTATTTATTGGGATTTGATCTAGCGTTTGAATTTAATGTATTTCTGGATGCTATTGACATAGGTTGTGGCTTAAGTAACCGATCATTAGGAATTCGGTTGGGCCTGAATACATTACTTTCTGATCGGAAGTTTGTGGAACGATTCTGAGATGTGAAATGATTCTGAGAATGTTGGGGTGCTAAAGAATTTTGGTTTTGATAACCTTGATTTCGATATAAAAAGTTAGAATTGAAAGGGTTTTGATTTTGATATGTAAAATTTGGATTTGTTTGATATTGATGTGTGGGGTTAGAATTTTGGGGACGATAATGGTTGCTAGGCTGATTTGGCCTGTTAGATGGATTAAAGGAATTGTGTGACTTAAAATTATGATTATTTTTTGGAAAATTATTACTAGAATGTCCATATGAATTTTCAAAATTATGAAACTCGTCGACATATGCAATGGCATCTTCAAGAGAACTGGGTTTCCTAAGGTGCATATTATTTTTAAGAACACCTGTACATCCTGCAATAAAAGTGTTCGTGCGATTTTATCACAATGGTTAATTTGGCATAGTTTATCTGCATGCTCTATACTAGTATCGTTACTTATTCTTTGGGCTACATTGCTTTTTAATAATTGTATTCTTGTTCCAAAATTATGGAGTGTTTCATTTTTAAATGGTTTAGTTCGTGTTAGTTCTTGCATTAAGCAGTCTAAATCACGTCTATCTGCGAAGCATTGTTCTAATGCTTTCTTTATACTATTCCATGTCGTTAGTTCCATACGATTTCCTACTAGTGCTTCTGCTTTTCCAACTAGTTTATCTTGTATGCATTCCAAAATGTGTTTATTTAAATCTGGATCGTTATATGTAGAATATGTTTGTATTAGTTCGTTGCATCTAAAGATAAATTTGTTGAGAGTATTGGAATCTCCGTCATAGGGTTTAATATTTTTTAATTTTGATTTGAGAAAGTCCCAGTTAAGGGGAGTTTGAGTTTGAGTTGCAGTAGCCATATTTTCAGATAAAATTATTTGTCAAAATATTTCACAAAATTGTATAGAATTATGTATTATAAAAAAATATATACGCAATATAAATATTTTTCAAAGATTTCAAAAAAATTATTCAATAAAAATAAATATTTTCAATAACATAAATATGTATTAAAATGGATAAAAAAATATCAGTATTCTTATTCAAAAAAAATTCAAATTCGTATTCAAAAATTCAAAAATTAATCTATCTATCCTCACAAATGTATGAAAGGAAAGGCGAAAAGGAAAGGCACTTACAGTTATCTGGAGCACCTGCTTCTCTTCTCCGAAGTTTTGCTTCCTCCGGAACTCTGCTTCTTCTCGTTAATACCACTGTAGGGTAGAGGTTCGATTTGGATACGCACTACGATGTTGAAACACCAAAACCGAAAAAGTTCTATCACGTGATGTGTAAAATGTTCTTTCCCGATCCGCACGTATCCTACTGACTGCGCCAATTATAACTTTGTGTTTTGAAACGGAGTTTTTAAAAATTATTTTATTTACAAATTTACAAAAATTAACAAACAAAAGTTATGAAACAAAAACTATGAAGCAAAAGTTAAGTAGCAAAAGTTATATTAATTGAAAAGTCCCTCTATTTATAATGTTGTATTGCGTCGTTTCTATTCTCCTATAATGTGCAGATTCTATGGAATCCAGTGGCGTAACTCCTAGCTGTAGCACGTAGACTTTATTGTGAATTGTGTGATTCAAGAGATGAAGAAAACGTTATTTTGGACATGTATAGAAAAATTTTTAATGAAAATTTCAATCTAAGTTAAAATCATCCTAAAAAAGATCAGTGTCGTGTTTGTTCTCATTATATTAGTGCAACCACTGATGAGAAATCGTTGCTCAAAATAGATTATGAAGCTCATCTCTTTCTTAAGGATCAAGCTAGAACCGAAAAACTTAAAGATTGAATTGATGCTGAATTTTCTAATGGATCACACATATGTGCCAATTTTGATCTCCAGCAAGTTTTATTAGTACCCTCTGATCCAACAAATAATGCACTCTTCTATAAACGTAGGCTTGACAACTACAACTTCACTATTTACAATGTAGTCAGTAAGCAAGGATGTAACATTTTTTATATAATTAAAATAATAATTATTTTTATTCCTTTTACCCCCGTGATGATACGCTCATGTTCGGTTTACCGTCTTCACATTTTATTGAATGCCCGGAATTTTCCTGCGTCCGAAAGGTTTTTAATCCTTTCCGTCTTAATCCGGAGTATGAAAGAAACTAATGCCTTTCGGTGAAGGCGGGTCTTTTATGATAGATTTGTAAATATTCCGAAGGCTCGTAGAGTAATTTTTCTATAAAGACCCAATCTCGGGATTTCATATTCCATCACGTTTGTAGGTAGAAGTATACCGTTATGTTCAATGTTAATTAGAACCTTATCTTCTTACAAATAGATACAGGCTGGCCTATCATTTTTGGGGGGAAGATACCCTCACCTTTTCTTGGGTAGCTTGGTAAAATTTTAGAGGAACCAAGTTACTTATCGGTGGGCATTCGTCGAGTTAAGACGCTTAGTTCACATTATCGTATCTGCTACCTTACCGTCTCTGTGCATTTTCTTTATAAGTGTGTATACACTTGCTTATTAGAGTTTTTTTATCTTACACTATATTAGTTTAAGTATAGTTGTAAAGCACCTTTAAGGGTAAATAAATTCAGTGTTTAATACCAGTACAGTATTAACTTCAGTGAATTAAAGCAGCAGTCGTCAGGAATAATTACTGTAAGTTGACATAATCTTAATATCTCCACCTATCTGGGCAAGTAACATGGTATGGAATCATATCATCTTCCACTATCTGGACGTATCTCAAATTCATACATGTCTTCAAATGTAGTTGAGAGTAGCTACTGAATTTTGCAGTCAATTAAAGAACATTCTATATTTTCTTTTTTTACGAACCAAATAATCGACTTAACCAAGTGCGGTTTGGTTAAATTTTAATGTTTTCATTTCTGTAATCTTTATGTATTTTTGTAAATTTCTATATCACACGTCTAAATCTAATTTAGTGTCACAATCGGGTTGAAGTTGACATAAAGAAAACTTCTAAGTCATATCAGGGAAAGGGGTCTGTAGACAACATCAGTACTAAAAGAATGAAAGGGTAAGAAGAATTAAGAGGAATGTGTTTGTCTTCCTTAAAAGCTCAACAGTCCCTAGCGGACGAATCCCAGATCATCATCCTAGCCGTTCCTCTCGTGACAACTAGTAAGGTCAAAACAGATTCCGAAATATAGAAGAAAAAGAAAAAAAAAAGATTGTGCGTCGAGAATTTCATTCTCATGATTCACCATGGTAGCTTGATTTATCACTGGCTGTATGACAGAGCAAAAGTAATTTATCGCCATTCGGGGTTAATAAATCCATCAAGGATTGAGTATCAGTTTTTTATACAAATAAAAAAACTTATACTAGATAATGAAGGAGTTACTATAACCACTATATAGATAATAAAAGTATAATAACGTAATTAAAGTTATTACCCTTTAACGGTGCAGTAAGCAAATGATTTTTCGCGTACTGACCAGGTAATGAGCTTTCGCACAGATAATTTTGAGTGGTTTTCCACCTAAATAAGATAGATAAGAAGATAAGATAAGATAGCGAGCAAAGATAAATTAAACTTTACTCAAAGGTAATTTAAGTGACTTTTCACTTATCGGTAAGGTAATGAGTTTTACCCAAAGATAATTTAAGTGATTTTTCACTTATCGGTAAGGTAATGAGTTTTGGCTCAAAGATAATTCAAGTGATTTCTCACTTATCGGTAAGGTAATGAGTTTTGGCTCAAAGATAATTCAAGTGATTTTTCACTTGAATAGGTAAGATACTAGAGACCAGCGAGTAATTAGCTCACTAGCCGATCTAATTGATAACGGTATGGTGATATTTTTCACCTAACCGTACTCAAAGATATGTGACTTCTGGTGGGCAATCAAAGAGGTAGACGAGAGAAGATAGAAGAGAAAAATATTCATATAAATATATAGATAGGACGGTAGATAATGTTATATGATAAAAAAACAAACTAATCCTGATCGGATTCATCATCACCTGACGAATTATCAGAATCATTAAGATATGGTTTCAAATCTTTAATATGCCAGTTCCCAGCATTTGAACCACCGGGATTTCTCAGTGTATATACAAGGGGAGACAGCTTTTTGACTACCGGACATAAGATATATTTGGGTGCCAACTTAGCCATAAACTTCTCGACGGCTTTTGATAGAACCTTATTTCGTCGCCAAACTGTATCACCGACGTGAAATTGAACATCGCGTCGCCGTAAGTTATATGTTTTGGCATTGCGTTGGTACGCATTATTCAGATTAAGTTGTATTTCATCAAATACTTCACTTAACCCTTGTATTTCAGAAACATATTTGTCATGTTGCTCTGAAGTAACGGTAGATATCAAATTATCGGCAGATAAAGAATAATAGTTACCGGCAATAGGGACATACCTGGCAAAATTAAGGAAAGATGGGGTATATTTAGTGACTTCATGTCTAGCGGTGTTTATAGCTTGACGGATTTTTGGAATTTCTTTATCCCAATCGGAATGATCTTTAATATAACACCTGATAGCAGTTCCTATGGTTTTATTGCTACGTTCAACAAAGTTGCACTGAGGCGAATAGACAGCATTAAACCATATTTTTTGGACCTTATACTTACTACATATATTCTTTAACGAAGAATTATTAAGATTTCGGGCGTTATCACATATAAGAAATTGAGGGACTCCGAACATAAGAAAAACGTCATTTTCAAGAAAATTAATGATATTTTGCGTGGTAGCTTTCCGCAAAGGATGAATCAACGTAAATTTCGAAAACCAGTCGGTAACAACAAGAAGAAAAGTGTATCCTCTTTTTGAGCGAGGAAGCGGACCAATAAGATCTACGGCAATTATTTGCTAAGGGAACCTAGCAGATTTTTCTCGTCCCATTAAACCCATGGGAGCCAAAGTCGACATCTTTTGAGCTCCACAGATTTTACAAGACCTAACAAAACGAAGTACGTCTTTCCGCATTTTGGGCCAATAATATAACTCTTGAATACGATTTAAAGTTTTGAAATAGCCAAGATGGGCACAGGTAGGGGGATCGTGACAAGAAGTGATAATATCATTTCTTTGGGGTTTCGGTACTAAAATTTTCCACTCTTTATTATTAGTGGAAACAGGTAATTCGGAAGGAAAAAATTTAAAAACAAAATCATCCTCTACTTTCCACTGAGGATATTTATTGGGCTCTGATAAAATCTTAGAGCGAAAATCATCGAACCAAGGATCAATTCGGTCCTTGTCGACTTCCAGATAAGAAAGTTGTGGTTTTTCGGAGATAGACTTTGGGACGGCAATTTTCGTAAGACTATTACGATAGAAATGTTTGACGGTCTTTAACCACTGATTCCAATTATTTTGAATTCTAACGTCGGATTTATTGGGACGGAAAGATAACGAGATTGCACCGACAGAACAAACTCGACGAACTAGTTTTTTGAAGGCAGGCGGCATTTTTTACATGTATGGACAGTCACATTAGGATTACCACACTTGTAACAGAACTTGTGCTGTCGTTCCTTTTGACAGACGGGATAGATATGACCTGTTTTTTGACAATTCCAACAGGTAGCTACTTTCGAAGTGTTTTTATCATTCGAATTAGATGGATTAGATACGTGATTAGAGGCAGATGGAGAAGATATGGCATTTGAGGCATTGTTGTGAGAATGACGCTTCGACTGAGGAGTATCAGTCTCGACAACAGAGATTTTAGAATTTTGGAAGAACTTGGCCGACAATGAAGGGTTAGCATCTTCCAACTTCTTAACAATTTGAGTTAGTTCACTCACGGTATTAATGTCTTTTAAAATGACATAAGGAATATGCTCAGGTAAGATATTTTTACGAATAATCCTTAACTTTGTGGATTCGGATGCTTCGCGAGATAAACTATTAAAAAGGGATAGCATTTGCGCGGAGAAAATTACGATAGGCTCGCTACGTTTTTGTTTGCGACCTTTGATTTGATCCCAAAGATCTTCGTCGAAATCGGGAGATAAAAAAGTGGATTTAAGAACTTCAACAAGTCCATCCCAAGAACTTATTGAGGACTTAATACTGCGAAACCACACCGCGGCATCGCCAGAGAAAAATTCAATAGCCGAATTAAATAAAATATCTTTCGGGACATTACGGGACTCAGATAACTCATTAATTCGTTCAATAAAATCAAACACAGTCTTGGGATCACCATTAAATTTAACATTCCATTTAAATATGGAATATTGGGAGATATTTGAATCGGGAGTCGAAACACGTATTATCTGCGGAGCAGCAGGAGAGACATACTCGACAGAAGAAGAACTAGAAGCTAAAGGAATGACTTTATCATTCATCTCTTGCTCCAATAACAAACAGGTAGCATTATATTCATTTCGAAAAGAAATAGATTCTTCAGAATAAGGCTCGGGAATAGGGAGACGATCTATTCTACCTAACAAATGAATAAGTCGTGATTTGACTTGGCGAAAACAAGAATCTGTTGAAGAACCTTCAAACTCTTCAACTAACTTCGAAATCTTATCGATAGAATTTTTAATAGCAGTCTTTTCGTTATCATACTGTTGTGATTTTATTTCAATGTCTATTTAATTTATAATGTCTTGTTCTTATCTTAATTCATTAAAAAGCACAATAACTGATATTAATTTATTTATCACGAAATATACATAATTTATTAAAAAGCGAACGTAACATTTTATCGCGAGCGCGTCTTCAGAATTAACTGTTCCCTCCAAATAAAATGTCCTGTTAATATATGCCAGTGCCGTTATCTCGAAAAGTCTTGAGTAGACGACGGCGAAACGGTAAAGGCAAACTGGATTTCCCGCATCGGTTCGACCTTGTTCTGGAAATTCCATTCAGGTAAATAGACGCCTCTCGTAAAATCTAAAACATAAGCATGTGAATAAAAACATGTTTACAGGTTAAAACTATGACTCATATTTTTACGTAACATTGCCCCCCTCTCAAAAGATGGTTCCTCCTGGAACCTTGTCGGGACTAGAACTGGAGCAGTATGCTGGTATCGGCAACTGGACCCTCTTTTACAACTTCCAGTTGTATAAAAATGACAAGGGACGGTTTTCTCTCCGCACCAGTAACTATGCGGATTGCAACAGACTAACACCTGGACTTCGGTGTCTTTAAAGATCTCCTCCACCATATTTCGGATAACCCTCCAATCTAATTGGCGGCACTCCAACTTTGGCATGGCTAACTTTTGCACGTCGGACTCTAGTACGTGCTCTCTCAATTGAAGTAAGGCTTCCCATACATCTCGGTAGGTAGGTTGGTCACGGGCAGTGTCTTTTGTTACCAGGTAGAAAAGGTAACGTGATGCATCTTGGAGTTTCAAGGTTTTACCGGGAGCTGGCACTTGGCATTGAAGTTCTGCAACTCGACCAAACTTATTTCGAAAGACGGATGCCAACCCTGGTGCGTCTTTGATACTGGCCGGGATGGTAAGGGCCAGCGAGTGGTCATCGGGGAGCGCGAGTAGATCTTGCTTTTCTTCAGTGGTAACACCATGTCTTGCTTTACCGGTACCTCCATAGGCACCCATGAATTCCTCAAACGTGAGGTCAGACACGTCTTGGACTTGGTTTACTTCCACTTCTTCATCTACGTCGTGGTCACCTTCGAAAGACGCCAGCCGGTTATGGTGTACTATCATCGGCTTTCCCCTCGGAATCTTGCTTATTCGGTAGATGACATCGTTAATCTTCTCCATAATGAGGTATGGACCTTCCCAAAACTGCTGCAATTTGGGAGAACAACCTTTTCGCTTCTTGGGATTATACAGCCATACTTTGTCGTTCTTCTTAAAGCAACCCTTTTCGACTTGTGTATCGTACCGTTTCTTCATTCGGTCGCTAGCGATCTGAAGGTGGGAACGGACCAACTCATGTACATCGTCCATTCTTCTTCGTAATTCGATCACATAATCTTCACCTGCTACATCTTCTCCAGGTCGACACCCAAACTCTAGATCACAAGGTAGTCGCATTTCGCGTCCGAATAGGACTTTGGCTGGTGTCTGGCCTGTTGATTCGTTAACAGCAGATCTGTAGGCCATTGTGAAGAACGGAAGGTATTGGTCCCAGTCTCGCTGATGATCGGACACCATCTTTGTCAAATATTTGCCAACTGTCCTATTCATCCGTTCTACCATACCATCAGATTGCGGATGATATGCTGTAGTTCTTGTTTTCTTCATGCCTAGTCTATCACATATTCCTTGGAATAGATCGCTTTCGAAGTTCCTGCCTTGGTCACTATGTATCTCCAAAGGCACTCCAAATCGGCTGATATATTCTTGGATCAACTTATCTGCAACGGTGGCGGCCTTCTGGTCTGGAAGTGCGTAAATCTCGACCCACTTAGTAAAGTAATCCATTACTACCAACATGTACTTGCCTCCATTTTCACTTTCTGGAAATGGCCCAGCGATATCCAAAGCTATTCTTTCAAACGGGCTTCCAACATTATATTGTCTCATAGGAGCTCTCCTTTTTCGGTAAGGCCCGTTACTCGTAGCACAAATAGTACATTTCTTACACCAGTCTTTTACGTCGTCGGAACTGTTCATCCAATAAAACCGTTCCCGAATTCGCTGAAGGGTTTTCTTTACACCAAAATGCCCTCCCGATGGACTGTCGTGTAACTGACGAAGTACTTCGGCTATTCTGCTCTTTGGGATCACCAACTGTCTTCTCTTCTCTGAACCGTCATCATTTTCCAGGACTCGTTTAAGCAAGCCATCTTCCATGATAAATGAGTCCCACTGGGCCCAATACGTCTTAACTACTGAGCATAGGTTTGATATTTCCTGCCAAGGTGGTCGACGGTTTTCCTCTTTCCATTTTCGGATTTTCTGTATAACTGGATCTCTCTCTTGTTCTTCCCTTATCTTAGTAGGCGTCCAGTCGCCGTTGACAATCGTCGTTCTTAGCACTGCTGCTTCCTTGGATTCCGTTTTGTTGCAGTGGGAACACTCTGCTGGGCATGGCCTTCTGGAAAGAGAATCAGCGTTTCTGTGGCTAACTCCGGCCCGGTGCTCAATCTTAAAATCGTATTCTTGGAGTCGTTCGATCCATCTGGCTATCTGACCCTCTGGATTCTTAAACTGCATCAACCACTTAAGGGTGGCATGGTCGGTTCGGATTAGAAACTTTCTGCCATAGAGGTATTGATAGAAGTGCTCTACTGATTTCACTACTGCCAGAAGTTCTCTTCTCGTGACGCAATAATTCCGCTCAGGTTTTGAAAGAACTTTACTAAAATATCCGAGGACTCGTTCCTGTCCTCCTTGAATCTGAGACAGCACTCCTCCAATTCCCACATTACTTGCATCCGTATCTAAGATGAACTCTCCTTCTGGCAGTGGATACCCCAAAATTGGTGCTGTTATTAAATGCTTTTTCAACGTTTCAAAGGCATTTTGGCAGTCTGTATCCCAGCGGTAATCTCTTGCTTCCTCCGTAAGTCGCGTTAATGGCTTAGTGATATCTGCAAACTTCTTAATAAACCTCCGGTAGTAAGTACATAGTCCAAGAAAACTTCTCACTTGATGTTTGTCAGTTGGTTTTGGCCATTCCTTAATGGAATCGATTTTTCCCTTATCCACGGACACTCCTTCTTTACTGACTATATGACCCAGATAATTGACTCTACCTTGAAATAGCTGGCACTTCTTGGGGTTTAGCATCAATTGGGCAGCTTTAAGTCGATTAAAAACGTTTTCTAAATTCCTCAAATGATCTGCGAATGTCTCTCCCAAGACGATTATGTCATCTAAATAAACCAGGCATGTTTTCCAAGATAACCCTCTCAACACATTTTCCATAAGCCTCTCAAATGTCGCAGGAGCATTACAGAGTCCAAATGGCATAACGTTGAATTGCCACAATCCAGATCCTGTGGTGAAGACTGTCTTTTCTTTATCTACTGGGTCCATTTCTACCTGCCAGTATCCAGACTTCAAATCCAAAGTAGAAAACAATTTACTTCCAGCCAATGTGTCCAATGTGTCATCGATCCGAGGCAGAGGATAACTATCTTTCTTGGTAACGTTGTTCAGCAAACGGTAATCCACACAGAACCTCGTCGTTCCGTCTTTCTTCTTAACCAGGACCACCGGAGAGACCCATGGGCTCGTAGAAGGTTCTATCACCCCGTCTTTCTTCATTTCCTGAACAATCGTTTCAGCTTCCTCTCTTTTCGCCTGTGGTAATCGTCGAGCTGTTTGACGAATTGGCTTAGCATTACCAGTATCAATTTTATGCTTAACAACCGTAGTTCTTCCCGTCTTTCCTCCTTTCGGTACGAAAATATCACGATACTGCCGATGAAATTCCCTTAATTTCCTTTTCTCCATCTGATTTAGAGACTGTCCTGCAACTGCAACCATTTGGTCGAATTTATCGTTGGAATTATCAGATGTTGTCGCCTGACGGATTATGGATGTCACAGGTACACAAGTTCCTACTTTTGTCTCTTTCTTTATGGTCACTGGGTAGTCGTTGACATTGATAAGTCTCACAGGAATTTCCTTAGCCGAAGTCACCAATTCCGTTCCAATTATGATTCCACGGCCAACCTCATCTTCGTGGTTCCAAGGTTCCATCATAACAGGTCTCCCTTCGTCCACAAATCCCTGTAGCCGCGCTACTATGATCGTTTCGCTTCTCGCAGGCGCGACTGTATCTTCTGTAATGGCCGCTTGCACAGTGTTGTCATTATGTGAATGGAGAAATACCTCCTCGTTGCCAACTTTGATTACCTTATTCTTAAAATCCAATTGGAATCCATGCATATTCATTACGTCCATTCCTAATATAACATCCTCTTCGATGTCAGCAACTATAACAGTATGGACGAACTTTTCTGCTCCAATTCCCAATTGTACCTGGATTTCTCCATGAATGTTAGCATTTTCACCTGTAGCGGTCCGAAGTCGCAACCTCGTTGGTAACAGTTTCTTTCGGCTGTTTATAACTGTCGGGCGTATAATGGTTCT
The DNA here is from genome assembly GCF_040954645.1 of Diabrotica undecimpunctata. Taxonomy (NCBI): domain Eukaryota; kingdom Metazoa; phylum Arthropoda; class Insecta; order Coleoptera; family Chrysomelidae; genus Diabrotica; species Diabrotica undecimpunctata. Next base: position 86,392,501 of record NC_092806.1, on the reverse strand, counting down.
GGTCGCTCCGGTATCCACCAACAACGTATGCTTTTTACCATTTATGTCTCCATCTACATATACACTATCTTCACGACATTTCAAAGAAGCTATTAGTATGAGAGGGTCTTTGGAAAAGTTCTGGGTCGAAGCTGCCCCCCTAAGGCTGACCCGTTCTAGTTTTCCTGATGGTGAGTTTCTTGATTTGCGTCGTACCTAGGGTGCTTACAGGAGCTTCGTACGTGTCCTATTTCGCCACAATTCCAGCATCTGATGGTCTTCGTTTTCTTGTATGTCATGCTTTTTATCATATTAACGAGCTGGTCAAGTTTATCTTCATCTCCTTCCTCTTTTACAGTTCTAACTTTACTGTACCCGCCAGAGGCCTGCGTAGCTGACTCGTATTCGAGGGCGGCGGATAAGACATCAACCAACGTTTTGTGACGAGCTAATCGCAGTGTTCTCTGCATTTCATGATCACGAAGACCATCAATAAACGTTTGAACGGCCAATTTTTCCATCATGTCTTCGGGAGCTGTTGGATAAGCATATCGTACTAATCTGGCAATATCTACCTCATATTCTTGAAGAGCCTCATCTTTCTTCTGTCTACGATTTTTAAGCTGTGACTGATATACATGCTCCAAATGTTCGTGGCCATATCGCATATTTAACCTCTTCTTCAGTTGTTCGAAATCATCGGTCTCCTCTACGGCTATGGTCTGAAGCACATCTAAGGCATCTCCTCGAAGAGCGATAGTCAGGTTTACAGCCTTTTCTTTTTCAGACCATCCATTCGCTCTTGCTGCTGATTCGAACTGTTTCATGTAGTTGTTCCATGACGATTTTCTGTCGAAAGTTGGGACTTTAACATGAATAGAACCTCCACTTCCTTCAAATTTCGGCCGTGTCTCCAACTTACATTTCGTCTCGTCTTCTTTTATCTCCACTGTAATCGGATTGTTACCTCTCTCTGCTGTCCCTGTTTCCTCCATCTTCCTTTCCATCTCTTTCATCTTTTCTTCGAAGGCCAACATATCGGCAGCAACTTGATTTTTTAACGAAGATATTCTATCGTCGAGGGCAGACATCTCAGAAGTTACTTTAGAGATGTTAGCAGAAACTTTACTTTCCAGAGACGAAATCTCGTTAGAAACTTTGTTTTCTAATGATGCGATGTCACCAGAAACTTTCGAAATATCGCCAGAAACTTTGTTCTCTAATGATGCGATGTCACCAGAAACTTTCGAAATATCGCCAGAAACTTTGTTCTCCAATGATGCGATGTCGCCGGAAACTTTGGCTACATCAGAGGAAACTTTCGAAATCGACGAGAGGACAGCATCTTCAAATATATAAGTCTCTGGATCTAGACCTTCTTCTAGCAAAGCGTTCTTTAGTCGTTGGACTAACTCAGCCTTTTTTCCGGTAGAAGCTAATTCTCTGTCTTCGAGATGTCTTCTTAAATTCGTCACTGTGAGCTCATAAATCGTCGTCATTTTCACAATTTATTTTATATCCACTTGTATTATTATTATAAGTCTAATTTATGTTCGATTTCACTTCTGCCACCATTTGTTGTGATTTTATTTCAATGTCTATTTAATTTATAATGTCTTGTTCTTATCTTAATTCATTAAAAAGCACAATAACTGATATTAATTTATTTATCACGAAATATACATAATTTATTAAAAAGCGAACGTAACATTTTATCGCGAGCGCGTCTTCAGAATTAACTGTTCCCTCCAAATAAAATGTCCTGTTAATATATGCCAGTGCCGTTATCTCGAAAAGTCTTGAGTAGACGACGGCGAAACGGTAAAGGCAAACTGGATTTCCCGCATCGGTTCGACCTTGTTCTGGAAATTCCATTCAGGTAAATAGACGCCTCTCGTAAAATCTAAAATATAAGTATGTGAATAAAAACATGTTTACAGGTTAAAACTATGACTCATATTTTTACGTAACAATACACTAAGGCATCTAAAGATAATTGATTGCTGTTATCCCTAACTAACAATCTCTTGAGGATTTTCCTCCTTTCTTTTATTTCTCTACTCGTAACAGTTCCTCTGATTTTTAACTCATAATTAATTTCCTCTGAAGTAAGAAAATTGACTTCAAAATTATTCATTTTTTAATTTAAGTCTACAGGTAATAAAAAAAATATAAAAATAGTCAAATATACCAAAGAAAGATCAGGTTTAATTCCAAAATTTATACATAAATCTGGAGAACTTTTGTAAGGAATACTGAGATAGAGATAAAGCAAATAGAAGAAGAAATAAATAGAAATAGAACACGGAAGCTGATCGGGGTTCTCGTAGCTTGGCGTTATATAAATGTGAAAGACAAGCAAAGGCAACGGACAAAGAAAAAAAACAAAAGGATATAAGCCCCACGCTTTGGGCGGCATAAAAATACGTGTAACCTCGGAAACCTTTTTTGGATGGTGCTAGAAAGGTCACCAATGGAGACACTGTGGACGGCAGCCAGATGGTTGGTGGAGAGCGAGTCGTGGGTTCGAAACTAGCTTTTGAAACCAGGAATGGGTCCAACGGACGAAATAAGTAAATATACGATAAGAGCTATTGGAAAAGACACAGAAATGAACAAAAAGATAGATGGGTAAAATTACCAAAGATAAGATAAGATAGGGAACAGGGCGTCACTTAATTTTTTGGGGTTTAAGGAGAAAATTAAGAAACCTTAGAAAAGAAAAGAGATAAGGAAAGATATTTAGGTTCAGAGGTCAAACCCAAGAAAAGATATCACAGTTAATTATTGAATAAATTTGGTCAACACTCTACATAAACAAATAATAAAGATATTAGGTATTATACCTACTTACCTACGAAACTTAATTAGCCTGATCTTTCTACTGGTCAAAGGTATAGTTATATTTAAAGGTAAAAAGCAAATATATCAGGGAACTTTGTTAGGAGTCGACAAATAAAATACATACATGAAACAATAACAATATATTAAACAACAACAAAATTATGACGCTGCTGAATGCAACACAAGTAATAAAAATACACCAACAACTATAAAATGGTGGTATACATATAAAAATAGGCAGAAATATAATTAGAAAATATCTTTACAAAGATATAAGTATAACACAAGCATGCACAAATAAAGTTTTGGCGTATCTCGAGATATTACAGCAAAAAAAATGAATAAAAAATTATAACAAAAACCAAAGATAACAAAAATTAATAAAATCTAAATTTACAAAAATACAAAAAGATTACAGAAATGAAAACATTAAAATTTAACCAAACCGCACTTGGTTAAGTCGATTATTTGGTTCGTAACAAAAAAAAATATAGAATGTTCTTTAATTGACTGCAAAATTCAGTAGCTACTCTCAACTACATTTGAAGACATGTATGAATTTGAGATACGTCCAGATAGTGGAAGATGATATGATTCCATACCATGTTACTTGCCCAGATAGGTGGAGATATTAAGATTATGTCAACGTACAGTAATTATTCCTGACGACTGCTGCTTTAATTCACTGAAGTTAATACGGTACTGGTATTAAACACTGAATTTATTTACCCTTAAAGGTGCTTTACAACTATACTTAAACTAATATAGTGTAAGATAAAAAAATCTCTAATAAGCAAGTGTATACACACTTATAAAGAAAATGCACAGAGACGGTAAGGTAGCAGATACGATAATGTGAACTAAGCGGCTTAACTCGACGAATGCCCACCGATAAGTAACTTGGTTCCTCTAAAATTTTACCAAGCTACCCAAGAAAAGGTGAGGGTATCTTCCCCCCAAAAATGATAGGCCAGCCTGTATCTATTTCTAAGAAGATAAGGTTCTAATCAACATTGAACATAACGGTATACTTCTACCTACAAACGTGATGGAATATGAAATCCCGAGATTGGGTCTTTATAGAAAAATTACTATACGAGCCTTCGGAATATTTACAAATCTATCATAAAAGACCCGCCTTCACCGAAAGGCATTAGTTTCTTTCATACTCCGGATTAAGACGGAAAGGATTAAAAACCTTTCGGACGCAGGGAAATTCCGGGCATTCAATAAAATTGAAGACGGTAAACCGAACATGAGCGTATCATCACGGGGGTAAAAGGAATAAAAATAATTATTATTTTAATTATATAAAAAATGTTACAAGGAGATTGTTTCATTTGGAATGAGACTCAAGGATCCCGAGGAAGTTGTGAAATAGCCAGTGCAATTTATCTTCATCTTAGATCACTTTCAGAAACAACAACCTGTGTCACCTTTTTTAGTGACAGATGTGGAGGCCAAAACTTGAATCAGTTTACTGCAGCAATGTTAATGAAGGCAGTAAATGATTTAAATAACCTAGTAGTCATTAATATGAAGTTCTTGGTTTCTGGGCACAGTGAGATGGAATGTGATTCCATTCACTCTGCAATAAACACAGAATTCAAACGTGTGTGGGGAAAGCTTTGTGACCTGAAGATTGGAAGCAAATTGCTCGGGGAGCCAGAAGAAAGGGAGGCAATCTTTATCTTGTTCATGAGTTGGATCAATCGAACATAAAAGATTTCAAAAAATTTGTAAGGGATAACTTGACTATTCGGAAAAAGGATGAAAATGGAAACGCTGTTCTTTGGCAAAAGATGTGCTGGCTAAGATTTAGGAAGTCACAGCCGTTTATTATGGAGTTCAAAGAATCATTTTCTGATGAAGGATTTAGACACTTAAATTTAATCAAACGGACCCGCACTTCAATTCAATCGCCTTTACAACCTTTGTACCAACAACTGACTCCAATATCTATACAAAAATATAAAGATCTGATATCACTATTTTCTGTGAAACCACCTGCTTTGGGAGATTCCTACAGGTCATTTTACACCAGTCTGCTATACGAAAATAAAGAAGATTCAAGTGAAATAGATGACGGTCAAGACTACGAAGGTGACTTTTAAAGAACTTATCTATTTGTGCCTCTTCAGAAATTATAAATTGTTTCATATCAATATTCATATAGTAGTTTTTTGTAAATATTTTTTTAAATGTGAGTAGGTACCTACCTAATTTTTATTTTTTATGTGTAATAGTGTATAATTTTAACTTAAGAAATAAAAAAATAACTTCTAGTAGTTCTTTTTTTAACAAAAACCAGGGCCAATACAAGAAAATATATATTGCAACAAGTACATAACTGGGTTTTTTGGTATATGCAACAACTAGATAACTGGGACTTTTCCAACTTTTCTCCTGATATTCCTAATCTTGGAAAATATATACATTATTAAACCTTATGGATGGTCAGTAAAGAAGGTAAGAATGTCAAAAAAGAAGTGTTATATTTGAGTTACCTAGTTGTAGTATTGAGGCCACGATATGATAGGTAAGGTCCGAAGAATACCGGAATAATAAAAAACATATATGATACAACATTATATATTGAAATACAATTCACACTCAAATATTTTCAATAAAAAATATCTCATATAATGATTATCAAAATTTCGTTCTACGTACGTGAACCTTAAAAAAATTAATGGTATATACAATATAAATTAAAATTTCAAATCAAAATTGTTGTTATAAATCTCCTGATCAAAATATTCCTATCTTTTCTAAAGCAATTGTCAAAAGAATGTGTTGTTAATAAAAAAAAATTGACGAATGGTAAAACTATCTCTCTGATGATGAGTTGTCCAAATCCTTGTTCCTTGTAGCCTACATTATCTATTCTTAGCAGTCCCCTAGGTAATCAGCAATCTTACAACAAATTATTGCGAGCCTATCGTCTTTAATGATCTCCTTCAAATGCACGTATCGTTCAAATGATGCTAGCCTCTTCTCCTCTCGATAAACTGAATCTCTCGTTCTGGCCTGAACAGTGACTCTTGGAATATAAGTAGAAAAATATAACTTACAATATTTTACTGGATCAGCTTCCGTCAGATACACTTACTCCACGAAAACTCACAAACATTCACTTCTACTGCTTACTACCTCTGGAGAACCGCCAAAGAACAACGACTGTTCGCCTTGAACCCTTGAAAACAACTCATTCTCATTATCTTTTCTCCCTCAAAAATCTAGCTAAGCTCTCATTCCTACATACCTATCCCACTTTTTCCAATCTCCTCCAATCAGAGTTCGTCACACTTCCCCATCTACCATTTAGATAACAAACAACAATTTTACCTACAATTATAAATTTCCTAAAAACTATTAACATGCTAATCTGTTTCTACAAATTCTTAAGAACTAAAGGAGAATTATATTTTCTAAATATTTCTATTCTATTGTCTTATTCACTGTATATCGACGTACAAGTTTATTTGAAAAACCCGCTCGCTTTGTTCATGATTTCATTAAGCTCACTCACGTCACTCGAATATATTTTACAAAGAAAATAATTTATGCATATCTTTAGATTTTGAATTTTGTTTGCTGCAGGTAATCCAGGATAATGACTTTCTTTTCTTCGAAATATCTTTAATAGTTTATTAGTTGAATTATTTGAATTATTATATTTTGTACTTTGAAATATATTACAAGCAAACCAATATTATTTTAAATTTTACATAGCTTAACAACTTTCCACGATATCTTGAAAATTTATTCAAATGGTCTATTTAGTAATTTTTAATTTTATCTTTGGCTGATAAAATGATTCATAACAATATATATATATATATATATATATATATATATATATATATATATATATATATATATATATATTTATATATATATATATATATTTATATATATATTTATATATATATATATATATATATATATTTATATATATATATATATATATATATATATATATATATATATATATATATATATATATATATATATATATATATATATATATATTAGAAGTGATTATTTCGACCAAAAAATAATTTATAAATACGTTCGAATTATCGGGTAAAGTGGTCTGTAATGAAAATCTTTCTTTTTTCTGAGATACTCAATATTTCGCCATTTATTTAATAGCTTCCTCAGGAGTAAACTAAAACAATTTGAACATTACAAAAAATGGCGTACAAATACATTTTAAAACACTCACAGAATTTAAAAGATTTCGCAAATAAAAACTGACATTGAAGTATTTGAAATATTGAATGACAAGATTAAATTGTCTTAAGCACGTTCGTTACAGCTATACGATAAAAAATTAAAATTATTTCAAATGTAAAAATAAAAATAACAATAAAAGAAAAGTTAGAAGATTAATATTTCTCTGATGAATTATTAAGGTTAGTTGTTATTAAGATGAATGTTGGCTATTTTGAATATTTATAAATTTTGTTCAATATGTTACAATATATGTTACTTAACTGTCCAATGTCCGTTTTATAATTTAAAGTATTTTTATTTTTGTTAATGTAATACATCTCAAGAAATAATCTACTTTTGTAGTTATTTTATTCATTTAATAAACATCTTCAGTTTACAATTGAAACTGAGACAGATTTTAGTATACCATTTTTAGACACAAGAGTAATAAGAACAAATGACAATATTTTGACATTGGATTGGTACCAAAAGCCGACAGCATCAGGCAGGTGATGCCTGATGCTGTCGACAAATTACTATTCAAACCATACCACCCGTCAAAAATATAATACCGTACTAGGTATAAAAAACAGGATAATGTCCATTGTTGATGACAACTTTTTACAAAAAAATCTGGACATAATATACAAAATTTTTCGTAACAACGGATATCCTAAACAAATTAAAAAAAAAACTGATTTACAGCACTAATTTCTATGACGGTCCCGTCCATGATTCTAACAACAAATCAATCAAATATAAAAAACTTCCCTTTATTAATGGTCTAACTCATTCTGTCATATCCATATTCAAAAATGTTCCTAATATTAGTATAGCTAAATATAATACCATGAACAGCAAACAACTATTTTCAAAAATCAAAGACCCAGTACCAACCTTATATAAAAGTAATGTCGTTTATGAAATACCGTGTTAAGGATGTCAAAATAGCTACATTGGTCAAACATCACAATGGCCAAAACAACGCATCACTCGACATAAAAGTGATTGCCGCTTGGGAAAAAATACTTGCGCAGTGGTTGAGCACTATGAAAACACTGGTCATATACTAAACTATAACAAAGCTCACATTTTGGCACAGACTGATAACCACAAAAGTAGATTATTTCTTGAGATGTATTACATTAACAAAAATAAAAACACTTTAAATTTTAAAACGGACACTGGACAGTTAAGTAACATATATTGTAACATATTGAACAAAATTTATAAATATTCAAAATAGCCAACATTCATCTTAATAACAACTAACCTTAATAATTCATCAAAGAAATATTATTCTTCTAACTTTTCTTTTGTTATTTTTATTTTTACATTTGAAATAATTTTAATTTTTTATCGTATAGCTGTAACGAACGTGCTTAAAGGCGCGTTTTCACGGGTCGATTTGGGTTGAACGATTTGGATCGTTCGACCATAATTCGATCTGTGCCGAAAGCAAAAAGGTTTACACGACACTCGATGAATGTTGAATTAATTGTAGTACAAAATGGCGTCACATGAAATTCTTAATGTAGGTGTGCAATTAATTTGTTACGCAATTCGAGAAGAAATCGCCAAATCAAACAAAAAGAAAAATAAACGAAGGTGGTGGACCCGACCGTGGATTTTAAGACGAAATACTCATGGTGCATCACAAAACCTGCTCCAAGAAATGGTTGTGGAAGATCCAGAGGCTTATAGAAATCATTTAAGAATAGATAATGCACATTTTAAAGAACTTTTAGAAAAAACTCTTCGATTTCTAGCCACTGGAGACAGCTATGCGTCACTTGAAGCCTTGTATCGCGTACCGAAATGTTCAATATCGCTATTTTTGCCGGAAGTGTTGGATGCTATATATGAAGGACTTCAAGATTATATAAAGGTTAGTAAAACAATCTATTTTATTTATATGTTATTTTAGGATATAACTCGGGTTAACATTACAACATTATTATGGATAATCGTCGTTTTCATTCCTAATACTTGCCAACGCTGCAGCTAGCAAGTCGCTAGTTGACATATCCGGTATTGCCGTAGTATGTGCTGGGAACTGTGGCGGCGGTGAACAGACTTTACTAAACTGGGTATCCGAAGAATGATAATCGCTTGATGCGGTCGTATGTTCAGAGAAAGATTCAATATGATATGTTGGTAATGTCGTTGAACTTAAATACTTTAGGCGTTCTTGTGTTAAGGTATTTTGGAACTGTTGTTCAATTTCTAAAGCTCTCTGCAGCGGCAACTGTCTCAGTTGGCTAGCAATATGTTTGCCAAATGTTGCAAACTCATCTTCGACGTTGGAGCTCTTAGAGATCTCCTCCAGCTTACTTAATGCTCGATCAACTGAAGTTGTGTTGAAAACTTCGCGTATTTTACTTTTCTGTTTTTTTCCTATTAAGCCTATTTTCGGAGTACTAAGTGCAATTTCAGTGGTAGTTTTAGTAGCAGATGTTGACGGTAGATGTTGATGGGTTTCTCTGGGCGATATATTTAAGGACAAGTGTGGCTGTGATCTATCCTGAGAAGTGTCTTCTTCGTTTGTGTCATCAATACCCGCTTGTGAATTCGTTTCTGCAACGTCTTCAATTTGCTGCGACGTAACTTTAAAATCCTCCATCTGCTGCGACAAATTTTGAGAATTCTGTAAACAAAAATACATTCATTCATTATTTTTTTTACTGTTTTAATTTCACATATACATATTATGCATATTTGCCATTTTTTTTGTAGGTACCAGAATCCAAAGAAGATTGGAAAAAAATTCAGGATGAGTTTTACAAAAGATGGAATTTTCCTTACGCTTGCGGGGCCTTAGATGGAAAACACGTATTAATTAGGAATCCTCCGCACGGTGCTTCTGATTATTATAATTATAAAGGAACATACAGTGTCGTATTACTAGCTGTGGTGGATGCCACCTACAGATTCATATTCATAGATGTTGGAAAAAATGGCCGTATGAATTATGCATCAATTTTTAACCAATCAGAATTTAATGCAGCACTAACGGAAAATCGACTTAATTTGCCCGAAAATGCGGTTTTTGTAGCTGATAATGCGTTTCCACTACGTACAAATATTTTAAAACCGTATTCAAGGATTGCAGTGCTGTCACACAAACAAAAGATTTTTAATTACCGTTTATCCCGTGTCCGAAGAATTGTCGAAAATGGTTTTGGTATATTGGCATCACGATTTAGAATATTTGAAAGACCAATTGCTACAAATTTGTCTACAGTAGATTTAATTGTTCGAGCTGCATGTGTCTTGCATAATTGGCTTCGTACAACTGCTACAAATTATATTACTACAGGAACAGTGGATGTTGAAAATATAGATACTAATACGATTTCTTTAGGATCGTGGAGAAGCGACGGAGGAGCTAGAAATTTAGGTGCAATTACAACACATATGGGAAGTAACAACTATTCGAAGAAAGCCGCAGAAATCCGAGACACTTTTGCTGACTACTTTGTGGGCCCCGGTTCAGTACCGTGGCAAAATGAAATGATTTATTAAGGACTAGTACAACAAAATGTATGTTGTTTCAAAATAAAAAAATATTATGTACCTACCATGTTTGATTGGCTTTTTCTGCCTCCCATCGTTACTGTTCTGAGAAAACTATCGGCATGTTTAAACCAAATTAGAACCGGTACATATAAGTCGTCAGGTCCAGAACCACTCTTTAGTGATTTCAATACTTTGTTCAATTCACGATTGTATGTTGTTCTAATATTTTTGATTTTATTTTTCAAGTCATTTTCCGACATTTTCGGTTTATTCACGAGCATCCAAAAATCTTGCCATGTCTGCGTCTGACCATTTTTCAGTCATTTTTTCCCAAAATTACAGTTTTTCGCACTAAAAACAACAACTTCATACACGCTAGAAGTACTCTACTCAGCTTTCGGCACTTTGTGTTTCTGTTCGACGCTTCGACGAGGTGTTTACACTAATGTCAATGAGGTTTATGTGTATTGTTGGTTGCGAACATTTTTTTTATAAATTAATTATATAATTACTTCAATCCATCTATTTAACCTGTTTGATAAATTTAATAATGTTTAAATTATAAGAATAACTCTAAAATTAATAGTAAATAATAGCAAATCAAAATTAAAGGTCTTTTAAAATACTTTTAAAAATTATTTAAAAAAATATTTTTGAGCATTTTTTCCAATAAAAATTTGGTATTTTATATATAGGAGGTTGACTGATGTTATATATTAATTAGGCATAAATGAATCAAGTATGTAGCACCTTTTTTATGTATTATTATTATTATGTATGATGTATTATTCAAAAACAAACTGAAAAGTTATTACTATAAAGAGGGATCTGTATAGCTGTAGCTATGCTTGACTTGAATAAAACTAAATAATAAAAATCTATTAGATAGAGAAAAAAATCACAAATTTTATTAAAATTATCTATATTTTTTAAGTAAATGTTAATATAATTTGGTACATTGATTTGTATATCTAATATTCTCTAAGTAAGGTTTTACATAAATAAATAGTCTATTTATAAATGCACCATTAAGATGGTATTTTCTTAGATAAAACTTTGAAATCAATTAGGATCAAATTACAAAATGATAGATTAACAACTAGAACCAAATTAAATGTATCAGCTATAATGGAACTGTTGACACGGTCTACTGACAACACTTATTTTTATCTAAACAATGATTTCTATAAACAAAATTTTTGGGCTTTGCTTTAAATTCATTATTAGCTAATATATTGATGGAAGACTTAAAAACAAACATTCCTAATTCAAATTGAAAGCCCACAATATGTTGGAAATATGTAGATGTTGTGTTGGATACATTTCTGATTAATATAAATAAAAGGTAAAAGGAGGAGTCAATAAAATTTACAATGGAAAAGAAAAACACATATGAAAATTGCCTGTTCTAATGACAATTCGTTTTTGGAAGAAAAATAATTATTATCTAACATCTATTTTAGTAAAAAATGATTATTCCAGTCGTTCGACATCGATTCGGCGACAATCGCCTATCAAAAGTAGACAGTCTTTCTACTTCCGTCGAATCGCCTCACTCCGCCGAACGGCCAGGTCGATTTATGGTTTACATGTTCAATTTGCTTTCGATTTAATAATCGACCTAAATCGTTCAACCCAGATCGACCCGTGAAAACGCGCCTTAAGACAATTTAATCTTGACATTCAATATTTCAAATACTTCAATGTCAGTTTTTATTTGCTAAATCTTTTAAATTCTGTGAGTGTTTTAAAATGTATTTGTACGCCATTTTTTGTAATGTTTAAATTGTTTTAGTTTACTCCTGAGGAAGCTATTAAATAAATGGCGAAATATTAAGTATTTCAGAAAAAAGAAAGATTTTCATTACAGACCACTTTACCCGATAATTCGAACGTATTTATATATATATATATATATATATATATATATATATATATATATATATATATATATATATATATATATATATATATATGTATATATATATATATATATATGTATATATGTATATATATATATATATATATATATATATATGTATATATGTATATATATATATATATATATATATATATATATGTATATATATAATATATATGTATATATATATATATATATATATATATATATATATATACATATATATATATATATATATATATACATATATATATATATATATATATATATATATATATATATATATATATATATATATATATATATATACATCCCGCTATACTTTTGAACTCTTTTCACCAAGAATTGCTATCATTTTCTATTTATAAATTGTGTATGTTCGCTTAGGGCACCTTTGTAGGCTTGGCACTGTTGTCGGTTTTTTAATATTCCGATTTTTTTTATATATTTAATTTTTACATCAAACCTACGTTTTAACATCGAGCGGTAAAATCACTGTATTTGGCATCATTTTAGAGCCAGTAGATGTTGCCGGTATTAATCCTTAAAATAATATTTTAGATACCTAAATATCGATCGGTTGTTTGGGTCAAGTTCGAATAACGACATTGAAACTACCTGCTCACAAGTTGCAGTCTCAACAGGTTTTTTTCTTCGTTTAGATGTTATATTTATTTAACCTAGATATTTTTGCCCAGAGAATCGTGTAGGGGAATATTTTACATAAATTTTAATTTACAACCTGTTTAGTCGAAGCTATCGATGAATAGTTTGAGATAAATATTATGGTTTTACGGGATTAAGGCCTTTATTATTGGTTGTGATTGTGATAATGTTTAAAATTTTGATTTCCATTTCGGAAATCGTTCTCAAAAAACGTTTTTCTGTACAAAATGTGTATACACATGTTTACATAATTAGTACAATAAACAAAGCTATTGTAAAATAATAGTGGAAATCAAAACGTTAAATATTAGTTAATTAAAAATGTAATTTTCATCTCAATAACGACCAATAATTGTGGCTTAATCACATAAAAAAATAATATTTGACTTTGACCATGCCATAAGAAAGTAGTTCACGGAACCTCGCTAAATAATTTAAAAAAATCTTATACAGAAATTTAAATTCTAAATAGTATGAGGGGTAGCTGACGAAAAATTCGTAAAGACGTACAGTTGATTTTGCTTTGTTTTTTTAAACAATCTTAAAAGGCAAAAAAAATAATTTTTTGCTTATAAAACGTTTTGTATACATTCTAAAGAAAAATAATTCAAATAATAGTTGTAGACCATAAAAAGTTTTTTATGTAGAGAAATACCAAATTTAAATACATAAATAATTGATATAATTCCAAAAAACCGTAAACTCTATGATATTATGTTTGTAGTAATTTATAAATAATGTTAATAACTTTGTTTTTGGCCTAACGACAGGCAATTATGGCAATTGATGAGTTATTAAAGTGTGCTAAATATCAAACAAATCAAAAAATATTTTACAATTTATTCAATTTGTTTATGACAGAAAGCGATTATTTAAACAACTGTACTTGTCCAAACAGTATGACTCTACAAGTATTTTGTCCCTTGCAATCGATTCTTTTCGCTTTTAGTTTTAGGGTATATTAAAAAAACTTTAACATATTATTAAATTTTTTATTAAAAACCAGTTTGAATAGGGGACTTTTTAGTTTTTAGACCACTTCACGTTTTTTCAGTTTCTTTGACAAGTGAGGATTATCTATTCGCTTTTTTCTTAATATGGGCTATGAGCAATTATCTAGTCAAGTCAACACTATTATAGAAGTTTCCCATACTTTTTTAGTAGTCATTCAGACGGTTCATCTTAATTGTCCCCATATGGAACATAAGTCCGAGAAAAGTCTTAAATTCTGTTTGTGTTGTTTCTTTCCAAAACGCAATCCTCGATTTTTCTGAACGACTTTGTGCAAATATTTCGTCAGAGTCAATCAGAGTCTCTTCCACCATTCATTTAATCTACATCGTCCTCGCCAGATGCTTCTAACAATGATTGTAATTCAGCAGTGGTCAATCTACGTTTATATTCACATTTAGCTTTTTTAGATGTCGAAGGCATATTATTTACATCCATCTTTTTATAAATACTATAACTCACTTTTACGGAGGTAATTAACAATTAAAATGTTCTACTAAAACTATCAACTTACGACTTCCAATACTATAAGGCCACTTGAGGTATAATACGTTTTTACTCAATAATAGTTCCTGTATAAGTAAAATTGTTTTTTAATGTGCTCCATTGAAGCACACTAGACATATTCCAGTTTTGCCATCACATTCTTCAGAGTATGTTTTAACTTTTTTAACTTTTCTATCGTCCTTTCTACTAGTCATGCTTCTTCTTAAAATTTTGTTACATCTTGTACACTTTCTTCTCTTTGTATTATCTACATCGCTTTGCCTGAGATGGTATTTTTGGGTGTAACTGTTCGTGAGGGTTACAACATTTCTTTATTTGCAAATGCCTTCGCGAACTCCAGGATAGGTTGTTGCTTTTTTACGTTTTCTATTATTTAGCAACTAAGCATTTACTACTGCGGTATTAAATGCGGTATTAAATATTAATTCCACTGCCACTTTCCGGTACCACTTCAGAATTTTGCGTATTGGGCTTTGGTAAGAAGCCACTTAATCACTAAAATCAACACTCTTTTTCTCCAAGTTATAATCGAGAATAGTTTGTGGTTTTAGTACTTGTGTATAATTTTTCTTTTCATCTGATTAAACCAAGATATAACTATTATGTTTAAATGTTGTAAGGATTAAAACTGGTCTTTTGTCGACCCATTTTATTACTTGTAAAATCAATAATGGGGTTAAGTTTCATCGTGAGTAACTGGTTGCAATTTTTTTAATCGAGATTTTGGTTTTACATGTTTTTATAGTAAAACATCTGCACATGAATAATTCGTGTCAATAATTCAATAGTCTAAAATAAGGTTTTATTACGTCGTCCGGAATATTATAAACTGGTTCTTTTTCACAAATATATTGGAAATATGGTTTACATTCTATATTTAGAAAAATCTTTTACTGCAACTCTTGTTCCCATAAGACCGTATGTTATAAATAAATATATTCCTATAAGAATTATCTTGAAAGATGAAAAAAATACAATAAAAAAGTGCAATATTAAGTGTTATTTAAAAAATAATAAGTCATTCACGGGCGTACAGTTAAAAACAAAAGTTTTCAGTGTTCTATTGCTTGATTATTATTATCTGGTATTCTGAAAATGTTGACATTTCTTCCTGGTCTGATCTCCCTCAACTAACGTCATCTTTCTTAATTGGTGGGTTGTATTGATCAGGTCTCTTTAAGTGTTTTGTTGCTATCCATAGTGAATGATCTTCTTTAGACAATGTACTAATGTAGTGTTCAAATGTGGCATTGCTTACATCATGTAGCGCTCATCTTAATTGTCTGATTATCTACCTCTTGCTCTTTATTTTTCGACTATTAGTTGTATAATATAATTCAGAGTGTTATTTGTCTTTTCTTGATTTGGAATTGTTAATCGTGTAGCTCCATATGAAATAGTAGGAGATGAAAACGGCAGCATATTCATCCATAAAAAAAAGGAAACGCGATAAAGATATCTGAAACAACTGTTTTATGTTATAAGAGATGAAATAGTCCGAAATTACCAAAACAGGTGAACAGGGCACTATAAAGAGGAAGTAAAATTAGCTATGAAACAGTTTGAATGAGAAAAAGAAGTAAGCTTAGACCAAATACCAGCAGGAATTATTCAACTGAAGAAAAAAATTAAAGCGATAACAATATTCACTCCATTTACAGAAAAGGCGGTGACCCGCAATTATTTTAAGAACTTCTTTAATAGCCTCCAGTCAACAATTTCCTAACCATGTTTAAAAAACGTACGGAATGCACTGTATATACTAACCCAACTCGTCAACATACTTGTTGTTGCAGTTATGTATTACGATCAACTTAAAGGTTATGCACGACTCCCCTTGTATAGGTACACAGGCAAGCACATGCGGGAGAAAAAAGATTTGTCATACCGTTACATTATGTCAAATTTTAACGTTGAATATTTTATGGTCCCCTTTGGGTTATAAAACGAATGATCGACTTTTTCTCGCACAGATACCTGCTATGTAACTTTACAAAGCGAGTTTGCTGGGTATTAAAGAACCGTCTATGGCATCATATAATTTTACGCTAATATTTCACGTTCTGCGACGCATTCCACGTTTGACACATTGTCTTTTTTAGTTTTCTGTCATTCTATTTGTTAAATCCTATCTCATTCTCGTCACAGCGTCAAGGAGCAGTAAATGTGTGTACTGAACGGGAGGCATATGTCTAACAGTGAACGTTGGAGATTTTTCGAGTTTATCATATCTTCTTCTTTGACTGCCTCTGCTATCGGAGATTGGATATCATTAGGGCGATTCTAATTTTATTTACTGCTGTTTTGAATAATTCGTTAGTGGTACAGCCAAACCACTCTCTTAAATTTCTCATCCAGGACATTCTTCTACGGCCTGGATTTCTGCTTCCTTGGATTTTTCCATGCATTATATTTTGTAGGAATGTGTACTTTTGTCCTCTCATCAGGTGGCCAAACTATTCAAGTTTTCTCTTTTTTATATTCAGTATAACTTCTGGATCGTTATTTATTCTGCGTATTACCTCTTCATTTGTAATTTTATCCACCCAACTTATTTTTAGTATACGGCGGTAGCACCACATCTCAAAGCTTTCAAGATTTTTAACATTCTTCTGTTTAAGAGTTAATGCCTCAACAACCGTAAAGCAAAGTACTGAATACATACTAAGTAGTTAACTAAAAGTGGACGTATGCAAAGAGATGTATGACGTAATCGTATGGTATTCGCTAATAATCCTGTCACGTAATATGCCACACACTTCTGTGCGTTAATTCGTTTTATTGCTGCCAGTTTAAGGTGTTATTAGATGCCGCCATGTTTAATTTTTCTCCGCCATCGTATTACCTCCGTTAAATCCTATCATTTTAGGTTCCATATGTCATGATTAGACCTATAGGACCGGAGATACGCAACTAAGCCTCTTTTGACATAACATATATAGGAGCAAAGATATATACCTAAAGTCCTTTTAGTGTTGATGTATTTGATTTGTACGTCGTAGTATTCTATTAGTTAAATGGTACCATTTGAGGTACTTTACGTCACGATTGGACTAATAGGATCGAAGATACATAACTAAGGCCCTTTTGCCAAGCTACTCTATTTAATTTTTATATCTCATTGTATTATATTAGTTAAATTCTATCATTTAAGGTACGAAACGTCACGATTGGACTAATAGGACCGCAGATACATAACTAAGGCCCTTTTGACAAGCTGATGTATTTTATTTTTCTATCTTATTGTATTCGATTGGTTAAATCCTATCATTTGAGGTACTGTACGTCACGATTGGGCCACTAAAAACAAAGATACGTAACTAAGGCCCTTTTGACGTGATTCTGTATTTGATTTCTATGTCATTGTATTCTATTGGTTAAGTGCTATCATTTGAGGTATCGTACGTCACGATTGGACTAATAGGACCGAAGATACATAACTAAGGCCATTTTGACATGCTACTCCATTAAATTTTTATACCTCATTGTATTTTATTTGTCAAATCCTTTCATTTGAGGTACTGCACATCATGATTGGACTAATAGAACTAAAGATACACAACTAAGGCCCTTTTGACATTGTTCTGCATTTGATTTTTCTATCCCATTGTATTATTTATGTTAAATCCTATCATTAGAGCTACTATACGTCACGATTGGACTAATAGGACCGAAGATACGTGACTACGGCCCTTTGGACATGTTGCTGTATTTAATTTTTTTATTTCATTGTTTTTAATTGGTTAAATCCTGTCATTTGAGATACTGTACGTCACGATTGGACTTATAGAAACGAAGATATATAATTAAGGCCTTTTTGACATGCTGCTATATTTGATTTTTCTGTCTTATTGTATTTTATTGGTTAAATCCTATCATTTGAGGTGCTGTACGTCGCGACTGGACGAAGTGGAGCGAAGATACAATAGGTAGTTGCAATATATCATAACCCGTTACTTTTAACCAAACATGATGCCAGAATGATTTGTAGATGAAAAATATATATATATATATATATATATATATATATATATATATATATATATATATATATATATATATTCTTAAATTTACTATTTCGTCGTGGGTAATATTATATTCAACAACGATGCCAAATTTCTGATGCTAAAATGATTGATAATGAAAGTGGGATATACATTTTCATGTATATAATGGCAGCGAGTAAACGGTAAAACCCTGAACTAAATATATATAATATTTTCACTGTACCATCATTTTAGACTCAAACATTTTCTGGAATAAACTTATATAACTCAGTAAGGGATAAAAAGAGAAAGCGGATATTTTAAAATACCAACACGGTATCAAGACTCTAATCAATGAGATGGTTAAAATTCTTGTAACAAGTACGGGAAAACAGTTATTAAGGTCTTGTAAAGTAGCGTCGATATACAGATGCTACTTTGCAAGACGATGCTAAATTGATGGTAAAAGCATAATGTATCGATGCGAAAATGATAGTAGGATGTATATATATATATATATATATATATATATATATATATATATATATATATATATATATATATATATACATATATATATATATATATATATATATATATACATATATATATATATATATACATATATATAGATATATATATATATATATATATATATATATATATATATATATATATATATATATATATATATATATATATATATATATATATATATATATATATATATATATATATATAGGGTTTTTATCGCGTTTCGAAAAGAATTAGTTTGTAAGCACTTTTTGAAATTATCTTTTCAAAATTTAAAATAAACTATCTTTAAATTGAAATTCTTATGAAACTAATTAAATTATATAGACAATGTAAAATTTAAACAAACTATCTTTAAAATTGAAATAATTATGACCCTAACTAAATTATATTAACAAAATTTTGTACCTTTCTGTCACTGAATGCCTAAATGAAAATGTTCTCCAAAATAAAGATTTTAATCACCACTCAATGTCTTCGTTCTCAGCCTCGGTTATCCTTGTTTTTGTGAAATTACTTTTTCCAATTATCAGCTTCCACCAATTTAAAATATTTTTCTTAACAGTATTTATATTTATTCTTCTTTTCAATATACCAATATCCAATCGCCAAATATATTATATAATTTTAATTTTCAATTAATACTTCCTTCCATTATCCAATTACCATTTTTACATAACATAACTTTTAATCTTCAATAATATTATCTTTATACTGTTTATTAATCTTCATTGAACTTATTATATTGAACCTCTGGACCTTCTGACTGACTATCTTGAACTTATTGAACAACTGACTTCACTAACTAAATGTGTCTGTCTTCTAACTAACTTTCTTACTAACTGACTGGCCATCTTGAATCCAAATCACCGAGTATTTATACCCTTTCAATGCTCCAGAACCATCTGGCAAGAAATCTTATTCGATTTGTTCTATTCCCTACCTATATGAATGTTCTCGAAGGTTCTACCGTAAACAAAGGTTAAATTCTGTATTCTAGAGAATTCTTTACTTTTCTATCGAGAATTTTATCGACATTTAGGCTTTTCAGATCAGAATATAAACTTAAATCAGTAACTTAAACACTCTAATTTAATAAACTACACATTTTAAACAACATATAACCCTACTTTATATTCGTAATTATTATTTAAATGTCATTTATGTGTATAGTTGGTTGCCTATGCACATGGCTCACTTAAATATATTTACAATATTATAATTATTAAAATAAAACTTTTTACACTTATTACATGCTAATTTCTTAAAAATGCCCTCACAAATAATTTTTATAATATTCCCTAGTATATAACTTATTAAAATAACCAAATACTTTTAATATCTAATATTATCTAGTATATAACTTATAAATTAATTTTTTAAACACTATTTTTCTTTCTCCTATATAAAATATCATTTCAATATATATATATATATATATATATATATATATATATATATATATATATATATATATATATATATATATATATATATATATGTTTTATTCCGCTATTATTTTGAACTCTTTTTAGGTTGCAGTAATTTAGCATCACCAAGAAATGTTATCATTTTCTATTTATAAGTTGTGTATGTTCCTTTAGTGTGTCTTTTTAGGCTTGGCACCGTTGTTGGTTTTTCAATATTCCGCTTTTTTTATATATTTAATTTGTTACGCTAAACACATTTTGACTTCAGCAGTTAATCCATTGTATTTTTTATCATTATGGTATCAATAAATGTTGCCGAACCAATTTTTTTTCTAAAACAGTAGGTCGGTACATAAATATCGATCGTTTTGGGTAAAGTTCAAAGAACGACATTGAAACTACCTGCTGGCTAGTTCGGATTCAACAGGCACAGTATATTGCTAAAGAATCAGTCGGATCACTCGGCCGCCGGTCCTTTGTTTTTCATGTTCCATTTTTGTGACGCGCACTCCTTCAGGCGCAGATGAATTACAGCGTATGTTATACTGCTCAATATAATTTTTAATACCCTGCTCAAAAATAAATAGGAAAATTGTAACTTGTGGCGACCTAAAATTGAATTAGATTTTCGGAATAATGAATACTTTCCTAAATTTAGCGTTTACGAATTTACAATTGATCGATAGTTTCTCAAATAATTACTACTGATTGTTCTTCAAAATGTATTCTATGTTTAATTCCACTAATTGCATTAATCTAATATTTAGTTTTTTGTATTCATTGAAAAATCACGCTGTACGAGCCCCTTCCCATATCAACGTTAGACTGTCCCAACGTTAGATTGATAAGAAAATTAAATTTTAGAGAACATAAATAAAAGCTCAGAGTAAATTTTATTATAAGTTTTAATGCATCGAACAGCATTTTTGAATTTCCTAGTTATAGAACATATTTTATAATGTAATGAAAACTATTGATTAAACAGAATAATAATAAATTTAAAAAACGCATAGAATATGTAATATTAACAAAAAAAACGTGAAAGTTTACCACTGAGTTACATCCCCTTCCCATCCCACAAAGTCTATCGGGAACAAGTCAGGTCAGTTAGAAAGCCATTTCAGAAGTGATATATCATGGTCTTCAATCCATTTTAAACTCTTTTTTGAGGTATGACAACCTGCGCCGTCCTGTTGGAAGACAAAATCTTCCGCTGATGTTAAACGGTGTTCCATAATCGGTAAAAGAGATTCTTTTAAAATATTCAAATATTTGTCCGTGTTTACAATCACATCGATAAAATGTGACTTTCCCACACCTTTAGACGACATGCTGCCCCAAATCGTGACAGATGCAGGAAATTTGTCTTTTCTCTTCAGACAGTCATGGAAAGCTTAATTTTTCCTGCGAATGACGCGACTCCTACTGTCTCCAACACACACTTCAAATCTGGACTCATCACTCCATTGTATTGAATCCCATTGCTACTGAATTAAATCTTTATGCTCTTTTGACCATCTTAGTCTATTTTTCTTTTGTTGTAATGTTAATAAAAGTTTTTTCTTTTATCCGTTTTCTCATCCGTTCTTGGTACATTTAATGTCAAAAATGTTAGATCAATTTTCATTCAGTATTAGTTCCGCATTAGTTCAAATAATTGATTGGAATGGAAAAGCTTGTACATGCAGAGTACTGTTACATTCTGGGTCCCAACCCAATTTAATAAGTGAAGAAGTGGTAAAGCGGTTAAACTTAAGGAAGTCAGTAGAACTTACTTTAGCAGGAGTTGGAAGCAAGTTCGCACAAGTCAAATATAGATGCAATGAGTTAAATCAATTGGGGTGGGCTTTAGGAAAAAAGTATCCTTTTTAATAGTTCCACAAATTTCAGGAATAATCCCCAGTCAGAATATACCTACAACAAGGTTGAATATTCCGAAACATCTTCGATTGGCAGATCCAGGATTTCATAAACTTGGAAAGATTGATCTTCTCTTAGGAGTGGATATATTTTATGAATTATTGTGTGTTGGACAAATTCGATTGGGTCCAAATCTTCCATTGCTTCTGAATAGTTTTATTGGAAACACATCTAATATTACTAGTTGTAATCTTAGTGTATTAGACATCTGTCAACAAATGGAAAAGTTTTCGCAAATAGAAGAGGTACCAGATGGACAAGAGGTGCATTTAAAGGAAGATAGAGAATGTAAGCAAATCTTTCAACAAACGACAAAGAGGGCTCCTGATGGAAAATTTGTAGTTCATATTCCACTGAAGAAATCAGTAACAGCACTGTGTCAATCTAGGCAATCAGCATTAAATAGATTTTATAAATTGGAAAAAAATTACAAAAGAATAAAAATTTACAAGAATTGTATATCAAGTTCATGCAAGACTACATTGACATGGGCCATATGTCATTATCAGATGATTCGTTGGATACTATTTCATATTACTTTCCACATCATGGGGTGATTAATGAAAATAGTGAGACTACAAGGAGCGGTATTTAATGGTTCAGCCACTACAGATACAGGTGTATATTTTAATGATTTGCAATATAATGGACCAAAAGTACAAGAAGATTTGGTTTCTATATTGTAGTTGGTGGAGATGTCGCAAAGATGTATAGGATGATGATGATGATATATATATATATATATATATATATATATATATATATATATATATATATATATATATATATATATATATATATATATATATATGATGATATATAGATGAAGGAATTTTTAGGTCAGTCTGGCAACATTGTGTAGTTGCAAATTGTACGGCTATTGGACTCATCCAATGTGCATAATGGACTCGCCCGAGTGGGCAATGTACAAGGGGAGATTTAAGAATGGCGAAACTGACATAAGTTGGAAATATCAGTTGGTGGTATTAATTTTGGCGAAGAAAAAACCTATAAAGAAAATTTTGAAGTCCTTAGCGGGATTTGATTAAATATTCCCTCTTTGGGATAAACAATTTGGTTTATCTAGCTTGTGAATGAAAGTTATTTGCGCAAATTTCCATGTGATTCGGAAATATATCGGTCTGAATGCACTATTGTATATTGTAGTCAACATGACCAATGCTCTTCTCTGAAGATTTTTCAGTATTAATCGTGTTATTAGGTCAAATCCAATGTGGTTATTGCATTGTTCTCTTTCTTGTTTTACTTCTAATGGACTGCATGGTTTTATTGGAGCGTCATAGGACACCCACTATCTAGGAAGTATCTTATTGTTTTTATTATTATTATTATCTGGTTGGTGTTATTTAAAAATACCAGCCAAGTATTCTGAAAATTGTGACGCTTTTTCCTGGTTTGATCTTTCACAACTACCGTCATCTTTCTTAATTGGTGCGTTGTGCTCTGTAGGTCTCTTTTAGTGTTTTTTTCGCCTTTCATATTGAACGATCTTTGGACAAGGTACTAATGTAGTGTTTAAATGTAGCATTGCGTGTATTATGCAGCGCTGATATTAATTGTCTGGTATATTGTACGTTCAGATGAGATCTGTGTGTATAAGTGAGCGTTCAGCGGAGACTGTTGTCGAATTGTACGTTCAGTGGAGATTTGTGTATAGTAGTGGTCGTTCAGATGTGGTTTTGTAGAGAACGTTTAGGTCCTTATCGGTTTGTGATCATCAACTCATGTCTATGTCGAGTAATATACGTTAGTTGTTTGAACATACTGGAAGAATGGTAAACATTCGTTTGTTAGTCCTCATTATGATTGGATTATATCTGAATATCGTTGTAAAATAGTAATTGTTGTAGATAAAATATGGTATGCAATAAAACGTATAAAAAATATATCATATATCAATAATCATATTTGTGATTGTGTATAGTAGTTACTGTTCGGTGGATACTTGTAATGACTGCTCAGATGAGATTTATATATTTATGTATAGTAGTTGATGACCTAGTAGGCAACATTGATTTGTTCATCAACGTATTTTTTCGTAGCAGCATCGCCAGTTTCTGATGGATCCTTGACCTTGCAAATTTTAACATTTTCGGCATTAATATTTCCGTCAGAAGTATGTGGAAATGTAACTCGTGCCACCTTTTGAGCATTACTACTACTGTAACGAGAGTGATGACCGAATTTGTCGACACTCATAGTGGGAATGATGTTGTCATTCCCAGTTACTCTATTATATTAGCTTCTTTTAGTTCATTGACGATGGCTTCGATTTCGTTGTCGAGAGATGTGTTGCCGGCGTCTTTCGAAGCCACCAATAGTTTAAGACGTTTAACTAACTCATTTGGGTCGTCCCAATAAATATACTCCATGGGTGCAGTGTTGTATGTTAAACGAGAGTCATTAAATCCCGTTCCTTTGGTCGTAGATGAAGACGATCGTGTTGTTGTTGTTGTTTTTGATATTTTCGTTCTGTGTTCGAGTTCTTTTTTGATCGAGTTGCAGGTGGTGCATGCTTTTTCATTGCTGCATCAGATGGTTTGAATAGAGGTTTAATAATAGAATGGTATTTTTCTCCGCTGGAACCTTTAAGGCGTCCTAAGGTATCCAAATGAATTTCTGTGTTTTTCAACAGTGTTTTTTATACTTTTGTAAATCCTCATCATTATACTGTTCGGGATTGGCATAAAATAAAAGTTGATAAAGACCTGGCGTACCACTTAACCTACGTTTTTCTAAATCACGTTCTCGAATTATTAGTATGTCTCCATTGCGTTTGTCAAAGTTTATTCGACGTTTTCCCAATATCCAACCACGAATAGTATCGTAAAATGGGCCATAGTTTTTATCAATTTTATCGTCTTTTATCAAATATTCTTTTATGCACTTGTGACTTATTGGAGGATATTGATCGATATATTCGTCTGTGGCATCCATCGGAATCTCTTTAGAGATTGGTTCTTGAATAATGTTTTCATCAGGTATCGCTAGATCGGGTGCATCAAGAAATACATCCTCATCGTCACCATTATTCTCATTCTCCTCCTCCTCCTCCTTTTTCACTTCTTCTTTTTTAACTTGATCAAACTTGTTAGTGATAGTATGATGTAACGTTTTTGATGATTGTGCAATATCTTTGAGAGGTTTCGAGAGTGGTTTACACAGTTTATTTAGGGACTCATCTTGTTCTGTTTAGCCTAATTTCAATGACAAATATTTTTTGCGAATTGATCTAGCCAATTCGGCGACTTTCTTCTTGCGAAGGGCAATGGCAACCGTATCATCTGACATTTTGTTGACGACTTAACAATTACCTTACAATTTTATATATTTATCAAATCCTTTGCGATATCGGCCATTATTGAGTGCAAAATCTTTCATAATTACCAAAGTACCATACCTATCTCGCCAACATTCAGAACACTTTTTTTAAATTCATCAAATGGCATGTCTGGTGATACGTGTTCATCAAATATATGTTTCAAATTTATCTCGTCTTGCTTGAATAGTACAATCATGCTACAATTGTCTCGTGACAAGTGAGTGAGATTTGGCTTCGCTGGGACTAATAATTTCTTCGTTGTCTTTAAATGGGTAATATCTTACACCTTTAACTTGAGCTATTACATCTTGTAGTAGTTGGTATTTCGGTTGAAAGAGGGATTTCGAATAAACATAGACTTTTTTAACTTGGCGCCATTCGAATTGAATGGAAGAGATAGCATGACATTCGTTTTTCCGCACCCACTTGGACCGCAAATAATGGCTCTGAATGAATTCGGTAGTAATTTACCATGTTTACTGTTGGTTGTTTTCTGAACAATGTCCAGATTATCAATTGGTATGACATCAGTCCAATGTTGGTTGTCAAAGGAGGAGGTCTCGTGAACTCTAATTAATAAACTGCCAATTGAACTACATATTCCTGGTTATCAGTATTGTGTACCTGGAACAAAACTTAACATCTTGCACGTGGAGATCCAGGAATTAATCCATTAGACGCAGCTTGCAGACGACACGATATCGCTTATTCGCAGCATTCATCTCTCGAAGAACGTCACAAGGCCGATAAAGAATTGGAAGATAGAGCTTGGGAGCCCTTCAGGTGGAAAGACGCTAGCTTTGGTGAAAAAAGTGCTGCTTTACTTGTAACCGGCGGAATGAAAACGAAAAGAAAGTTGGGAATGGGATGCTCTCGTCGTCGTGGAAGACGAGGACGTTACTCTTTTAATAGAGATGTCTCAAAAATTTCAAAGTCCATAAAGAGAGGAGCATCGTTAACAGATACTGCTTTGACGGCTGTACGAATAGCAAAATCCATAATCAAAAGACTGGTGGTCGTAAAGAAGTTGATGGTCCACGAGTGCTGCCACTAGAATCCGGAGGTTTTCTACCCCTCATACCTCTATTTGTAGACCTTTCCGCTTTGGGGGGTTTAGCGGGGGGTGCGGCCGGAGTGGCGAAGACTGTATTCGACGCAAATAAAGCCCAAAAGAAATTGGAGGAGGATATACGCCATAACAGGGCAATGGAACACATCGGTTCGGTCTGTACCTACGTAAGAAACCGAAAGGTGGATTTGGCTTGTATTTGAAAAAAAACTTCCAATAAAGCTACCCAATCGTCCGCTGTACGACTTGGATATTGCACATTACGCGAAAATACTAAAAATACCACATTTTCGAGGAGTTTTCATGAATGACGCTCTGCCGAGAGGCGGTCCTCGAAAAAGAGAATGCGCAGTAGTCAACTTGGATGTGTCCACACATAACGGAACACATTGGGTAGCATACAGAAAGATAAACAACGACATAGAGTATTTCGATTCATTTGGTAATTTGAAGCCGACCAAAGAACTTGTTAAATGTCTAGGTACACATACCAA
The DNA here is from genome assembly GCF_040954645.1 of Diabrotica undecimpunctata. Taxonomy (NCBI): domain Eukaryota; kingdom Metazoa; phylum Arthropoda; class Insecta; order Coleoptera; family Chrysomelidae; genus Diabrotica; species Diabrotica undecimpunctata. Next base: position 86,365,057 of record NC_092806.1, on the reverse strand, counting down.
AATTTCCTATAATAACCATCAGTATCAAACCTACAATCAAATAATTTGTGGGCATTTATGCTTAAAGTTTTTATATAATGGATAAAGGCATGGAACTGCTTATGGCTCATATGTTTCTCAAAAAATGTTTTGAAGAATTTAGTGAAGAAGAACTAAAATTACTATCGCCAGATTATATTATACGAACTGTCCGACCTTCAGAATTGTTAAAAATATGGCATAAATTGCCTGGAGAATATCGAGGAGAATTTAACTTGCAGATACTATTTACCTGCTTCGTACATTACAACAGACCCGATTGAAGGACCCACTGGGATGGACCACCTGATTCTCAAGCATTATGTCATTTGTGTAGACTAGCTTTAGAACAAATAAAAATATGTAAATAAAAATTGTTGCTGTTGTTTTTCTAATATTGAGTACTTTATTGACTTGAATCAGTCATCATGTCGCAGTTGTTGAGAGTAAATAGCACCAATTACATATTCTCGTTTCAACCTCCCACACCGATCGTATTGGATCCGAACAAAGATTATGAAATAGCTCTTCGATTTTTCCATTCTTACAACAGTATACCAAACATTGAAAATTGCAAGTTTTATTACTACGATGGGAATAACCGATTGTAACATTTTGATATCCCCGATGGATGTTATGAAATTGTTGATATTGAGGAATACATACAAAAGAAATTGGGTGCTGACAATGCAGTTAAACCGGAAACGAAACTCCTACACTACTAAATCCTGGACAGACACATTCTTCAGATCTTCCTGTTAGGATTATTAAAGTATCCAGCATACGCTTTGAATGCAACATTAATACCGGAGCCTTTGATGGTAACAGACCTTCTCACACGATCTACGAATTTGTCATACAATCAAATCCTGGATACGCAATCGACGAAACTCCACACAATTTGTTGTATTTACATGTTGTGCCACAGCGTGAAATTACCAATATCACTGTGTTGGCTGTGGATCAAGAAGGACGGCCTGTGAACTTTAGAGGAGAAGATAGCACCTTGGTGTTGAAACTTAGATCGAGACCCAGATGGGACTAATAATAGGAGAATCTATTGCTCAAAGAACGCCATTAGTTGAGCAACCGTCTAAGAGGCAACATCTTACGTTCGCAAACAAATTGTTTTTACAAACGCTTGGTTTTAAACTGAAAAAATGACTACAATGTATGGAAAACGAGCACGTTCAAACAACACCATAATGCCTCCAATATTTCACATTTATCGTAAGCCGATATTTGATGAGTCGATTCGAAAGGCTGAATATCGAACATATGCACCATTCATTAAATCATTCAACTGCAATGATACCTCTTAAGTATATATTCAACATTTTCAATGATTATCCAATGATTACGTGTGGCCGTCAAACAATAAGACTAGTTCGAGATCGAAACGACAACGATTGCATAATTGTCAAAGAAAAAACTCCAGGCCATGTTACAACTGTCACGATTAACATCACTAACATTGAGGTCAGAGTCAAGCACATAATTCCCAATGATATTAAATTGGAACTTTATGAAATCCATTCAACAAGATCAACCTATAGTTATTCCATTTAGAGAGTGGGAATTACATGAATTACCTGCCATTACCAAAGGAGCTAGACGTGAAGTTTGGGCCGTTAAAACTAGCACATCAGTTGAAAGACCACGTTATGTCATTGTTTTCTTTCAAACCAACAAACGTGACAAGAATTCAGCTGATCCCACCTTATTTGACAATGACGATATCCAAAGTATCAGATTATCTTTAAATGGAGAATATTGGCCGAACGAGAGAATGCAGTTGGATTTTAGCAAAACTGACTACAATGAGGCCTATTTCATTTATACTGAATTCTATCCTAGCTACATACATTCCCAACAAAAGCGTCCTCTGCTCGATTTCTCAGCTTTCAAGAATCACGCATCGTTCGTCATAGATTGTTCGAAACAAGAAGAAAGCATCCACTGTTGACGTAAAACTCGATATTGAAGCGAATAATAGTTTTCCCGAAAATACCAAAGTCTACTGCATTATAATTCACGATTGCGTAATGGAGTACTTCCCTCTCACCGAAATTGTAAAAAGTTTAAATTAGATGCATAAATTAGTCCTACTCCAAACCATGCCATGCCACTGGATTATTTTCATGCACCGAAAGAACTGTGGATCGACTACGTCACTGGTTTACCTATACCATAATACCATTGTAATATATATATATATATATATATATATATATATATATATATATATATATATATATATATATATATATATATATATATATATATACACTTCTCCAAGAAATTAACGCACCACTTTGAAATATTAAAATATTTTATTAGCGTTAATAAAAATTGCCATTGTAATGTTATATTTTGCAAGCCCCTTGTATATGCTATTCGTACACTCTGTATTTATTGACTGTGTTTTATCGCTATAGTTTTTTTTTGCAACAAAACAAAAAGAAGCAAAAAATGTACTAATTCTATAAATATACTAATTTCACTAAAGTGTTCACGAATTTTATTCGGCTACTGTTTAATTATTGATTATTGTTAATTGTGTTTATTATGGAGTGTCAATCACGTAATTTAACCCTACATGAATGTGCCTAAGCAGTGATACTGTCGGAAGAAGGTTGGAGTTACCGAAGAATTGGTCGTCGGTTTAATGTGTCCCACACATCCGTCTCACGGGTGTTAGAAAGATTCCTCGAAACGGGGGATAATACCCGCAGACCAGGGCAAGGATGAAACCGGGTAACTACCCCTATTCAAGCTCGATTTTTAAGAATTTTTGCTCTTCGACAACGTTTTGTAACACATCGAAGTCCACAAATTCAGCTTCGAGACGTGCATGCTATACAAATTAGTACTGAAACTGTTCGCCAGCGACTTAGGGAATACAACTTAACACCTAGGATTGCCGCCCGAGGTCCTCTATTAACTGTAGAGCATCGAAGGGGGAGACTACATTTTGCCAGAGAACACGTTAATTGGTTAGAGGCTGACTGGGAACGGGTGCTATTTACCGATGAATCCCGATTTTGTTTGTACAATAACGACAGACGTGTTCGTATGTTGCGACGACGCAACGAACGATATGCTCAGTGTAACTTCTCACACACCACATTTTTTGGTGGAGGATACGTTATGGTGTGGAGTGGTAAATCTTTGACAGCACGTACGGACCTAGTGGCCATACAAAATGGAACTGTTACAGCTGAAAGGTACATATTGGAGATCCTGGAGCAACATGTAGTACCATTCGCTCCTTATATCGATGAAAATTTCTTACTAATGCAAGATAATGCCAGACCTCAAGCTGCACAGATCGTCAGAAATTATCTAGAAGAGGTAGAAATTAATACTATGGAATGGCCAGCACATAGTCCGGATTTAAATCCGATTGAAAATCTCTGGGATATCCTTGGTAGGCAATTAAGAGCGACACCGATCCAACCAAACAACTTACGGGGAGTGGGACAGAGGCTGATCCAGATTTGGAGAGAACTAGACCAAAATAAAATACGGCAATTAATTTTAAGTATGGGCCAACGATGTGAGGCTGTTATACGTAGTAGAGGTGGAAACACTCGTTATTAAGACTTTTTTCATATTTTAGTTTACTTTTCTTATCAATATCTTTTTAGAATTTTCCGTTTTATTTTTTTTTTCTCCTGTACTTCAACATTTTCTGATAATTAGACAAATTGTTATAATTACTAATAAAATGTAGAATAAATCTGGTAAAGTTTTATTTTTTATTCTTTGCCTGTTTACAAATAAAATTGATTTATTGAAGTGGTGCGTTAATTTCTTGGAGAAGTGTATATATATAATATATTGGAGATTAAATTTAAAACATCTTTATTGATCGAGTCTTATATTAGATGAAGATTCAAATTTTCTCTTTACAATTTCAAAAATAATTTTAAAAATTAAGATAAATACAGATGCTAATATTACACATGACAATACAAAGACGTTGTCTATTTCACTTTTCATATTCTCGCTGGTGTTGTTGTTGTTGTTGGCACCCATGGCGTAGGTTGAATACGTCTTAATGGATGTGTAGCTGGTGGCAGTTTTCTAACGGCGTAAATCCAGGTAGCTTGCTGCTGCTGCTGTAAATTCAACTCTTCCGATTTCCACGTTTTGTTGTTGTTGTCAAAGTGCAGGCTATCAAATTGTCTTTTAATTTGTTTGATATCCTCATATGATTTAATGTCTTTATTTAACTGATCAAGTTTTCTTTGAAATTCCATTACTCTATGTATGTACTCGATGGGATTCATATTACTACTGAATATGACCTATGTAGAATGTCACGTTTTATGTCAAGCGACGCCTTGCGTTGACTGACACATAAATGTCACGTCCTGCGTCGAATGTCACGTCATTTCACGTGACATTTCACGTTCTGCATCGAATGTCACGTAACTGTCACGTCCTGCGTCGAATGTCGCGTTTTACGTCGACTGTCACGATCTGTTAGGTACTATACGGACAAGAAGAAGAATGTGCATATTGAACGTTGACAGAAGCCACCACCGCTTTCAATTTTTGACACCCCAGACGTCAAAATCTGGCCAATAGCAACGAAGATACGTTATAGCGCCCATTTGGCAATGCCGCCATCTTTGTTTTTGTGTTAACGTATTCGCTACCTTCTCCCCGTTCCAACGAGCCCTCGTACGTTACGATCGGATCAATAGAAACGAAGAAATGACGTAATGCCCCTTCGGCATGCTCCGATGCGCACGGAACATACTGCGTTTAACTCCATTTTTTATCCCCTTTTCAACGAACCCTCATACGTCATCCTACGTTGAGCTGTTTAGACGTTACAAGCTTAGTGCCGTTTTGGCAATACCGCCATCTTTGTTTTTTGTGTTAACATATTTTCCGTCTCCTCCCCTTTCCGACGATACCTTACACGTCACGATCCGATATCTTGTCGCGCCTCCACCACGAAATGAGCCAAAAATGACCAGAGTGGACCTTAGATTTTCTTATGGAGATTTACGTGAGAAAATGACCGATTTTGCGCCCGTTCTCTTGTTGCTCTTTTACTTACGTCTCAAAGAGGCTAACTTGACTATTAATTTAGATAAGTGTCAGTTTTGTCTTCCTAGTCTTAAATTTTTAGGATATGTAGTCGAAAGTAAAGGTTTAAGGACAGATCCTGATAAAGTTACAGCCATTAAGGACTTTCCTATACCTAAGACTACCACCCAAGTCCGTAGGATATTGGGAATGTGTGGATATTATCGTCGGTTTGTTCCGTCTTATTCTACTTTGTTGTCCCCACTTACAGATTTGCTTAAAAATATAAAAAAAGGCCAAACTATTACATGGACTTCAGAAGCCGATGATGCTTTCCGGCGTATAAAAGAAGCTCTTACTAGTGCTCCTGTCATGACGTCTCCTAATTTCAAAGAGCATTTTTATCTCATGACAGATTGTTCTAACACTGCTTCAGGTGGTGTACTATTTCAGATAAAGGATGGTTCGGAAAACCCGATAGCTTATACCAGCAAAAAGCTTAATAAACCACAGAAAAATTATTCAACTACAGAAAGAGAACTTCTTGCAATTATTTATGGTCTTGATGCCTTTCGATACTATCTTGAAGGTCGTAAGTTTACTATCATTATAGATCATAGTTCTTTATTATGGTTACATTCTATGAAAAATCCGTCACAGCATTTGTCCCGTTGGATTTGTAGGCTTTCTGTTTTTGATTATAGTATTGTGCATCGCAAAGCCAATGGTGTTGAGGTTGCAGATGCGTTGTTTTAGATCTGTCTACTTTATTTCCAGATAATTGGTATCGAAAGGTGATTCATAATATCATCCAAGAACCTTTAGAGCGTTTCACGTTAAGAAAATAACATTGCGGAGATAGGGCCATGTATTTCTTATGGACGATAGAAGCGCAGCGATGCCACGATGAACACAAGCACGATTTAGGGTTGTATAATTTGTATTTTCGTTTTCACAGACATGAATTAAATTAATGTTTTTTAACGTAATTGACCAAAAGTGCCCATTCGAAACAAGAGATGAAAAGTAGGGAAAATGATTTTAATTAAATAAATAGTATTTACAAAAGATAATTTTATTTTATCTTATTTTAATTATAGTAACTACAGTTTATTTGTTTTTCGGTAAGAATATCATATACCATGAATCATAGAAATCAGTAGAAAATATTGCTTAGTTAAATCATGCACTTTGCCGGCTATTAAAGATTTAAAAGCAAATAAACGGACCGCTTGGAATGCCTATATCTAATTACTAATTGCAACTTAAAATAATACGGTGTGCGTATGTCAGCGATTTTATGTCGTTCTCTGAGACATGATATGAAGGCTTTGTGGTTCTTCAGTTGTTCTGACTTTACAGTTAAATGTTAATTGAAAATGGAAATTCGAAAAATATATCGACAATCTAGTAAATCGCATGCCTGAGAGTTTTGGCAACACTGATCTCCATAAGCCTAATGTTATTTTCTTAAAGTGAAACGCTCTATAGTAGATATCCTGATTTCAAAGTGGTAAATAATTTCCTTTATAAACACGTTATCAGTCCTGTCGAATCTTTATCGAATATGTCTGATAGGAAAATAGTAGTCCCAACAACTAATAGGGATGAAGTGTTGAAAATATTTCAAGATGATGTGACATCAGGTCACTTTGGTTTCTACAAAACTTTTAATAAGATAGCTGAGCTATATTACTTTCCTGGTTTGCGCAACTCAGTTAAGAAATACATTTCGAGATGTAGAGTTTGTGCAACATGCAAGCCGAGTAACCTACCTCAAGCTGGATTGATGGGTTCATTTAGGAACATTAATTTTCCTTGGCAAATGATATCTTTAGACCTTATTGGACCGTATCCACGTAGTTATACAGGTAATACGTATTGTTTGGTTGTTGTAGATTACTTCACCAAATTTCCTTTAGTTTGTCCTCTTCGAAATGCTACAACTCCAGCCAATTTGAAATTCTTAGAGGAACAAGTTTTCTTGCTTTTTGGTACTCCGCAAATAGTTTCGTGTAACAATGGTCCACAATTCATTTCTAAAGCCTTTAAAGATCTTTTGAATAAATGTATATTCTATCTTTAGTATATGAATTAAAGGACAATTCGACAAATAGACGAATTGGTCAATTTCATATAAAGGATTTACTTCCAGATAATACAGTAGATGACATAGCATCCTCTTCCTCAGATGAAGATTAACTTAAGTTTGAACGGAATTAAAATTATTAAGCATTTTCATTCTTATTACTGGGTACACTTCTGTGTTTACATCACATCTGTGTTTACTTACATTAAACGTTATACTGGTATGGAACTATATTAAATACTACTATTATATATATATATATATATATATATATATATATATATATATATATATATATTTATGTATATATATATATATTTATGTATATATATATATATATTTATTTATATATATATATATATATATATATATATATATTTATTTATATATATATATATATATATATATATATATATATATATATATATATTTATATATATATATATATATACACGGCATAAAGTGGACTCCGCCCATGTTATAATTCAGGTTTAAGTGAGCTCCGTGGTCAAGTGGACACCGATATACGGAGCTCGCTTGACCATTCCCTAATATTGGTTCTGTCGATTCATTAACATACAGAGCTTCATAATTTTTAAAAATTTTGTGGAGCTCATAATTACCCCTATATCATAAATGTATATCGTGTAGTTCACGTGTATATATTATAGGTGTCGTTCAGATCTTTTTCAATATATATTCGAACCATACGTTTATCGGTTTAAGTAGGCTCTGATAGTTTGGCAACTCTGCGACGGTTTATATCAGCGTATATATATTCCTATAATATACGCTTAACGGTTCTTTTAAGCTCCTTATTGTTGTTACGCATTACGGTGTGTAACTGATATGCATAGTTCTAACTACCTGTTCTCATGTTTTTTTAGTAGCTACGTGCTTCTTTTAAAAAAGGTGTATAGATACAAAAGACCTTGGGTTTATTATTTAATGGAATGTTCACTTGCTTAGAAAATTTTATTGTCTCTGTATTTTTAAAAATGTTATTTTTTTTTGTTAAACATAATTTTGTTATTTCATTGCCGAATTAGACGTTTTTGTTCATATGCGGATATTTCGTAATATATTTTGTTAACGTGAGTATGTCTTTATACGTTTTATGTAAGAATCCGATTATTAAGAATAGCGTTTATTTCATCTATTGTTCTACGATATCTTGTATATAGCTTTTTTATTATTTTACTTGTGGTCTTATTTGTGAACTCCATATGATATCTGGATGGAAGGTTATCTCAAAATAAATATGGTTAAGTGCCAAAAAAGATATTTTTGTGTTAAATCGGTAGTAGCGCTCAAAAAAGAAAGAATGCTTAATTGATCTAACAAGAATAGGTATAAATAACCAATACTACAATACTCCTGAATGATTTATCTCCTATTTAGGGGTAATAAGTAATTAGTATAGGTTAAGTTTGTATCAAATTTGCAATGATCTTTATAAGCAATAGCTTACTGACTGTACTTTATATGTTCAGTTCAAATAACTAAACATTGTTCCTTCAGAAAAGAGCGTTTAAATGACAAAGTCAATTGTGTGCAGTGGATCGCGTTCTGTGCAAGCTTTCTCTAGTATAAGACAACTAAGAAGGTATAATAAATCTTGTACATTTGGCATGAGTTTTTCCTTGATTTTAGTCGTCTTAAAATAGGCTGGTATTCGTGGAGTGAACCTTGCGAATCTAGACTTTGTTTCTTTCGTTCTCTAGCTAGTTTTCTTCGGATATTGGGTGGATTGAAAGCTACGATAGGGTAGAGCTTATGCATTGATGTGTAGTCTTAATATCCGCTGAATTTGGCTGACTAATTTATAGTTTAATCTACGTGTCAAGGATGTGTCGGTGTCACCCAGACTGGCGAGGTATATTCGGCAGCAGAAGCATAGAGTGCAAGCGTGTACATCTTAAAGGTGAAAGGCTATGCTCCCCATTTTCAACTGACAAACACGCGGAGAATATTATTTCTGGTACTCAGTTTGCCTTTTAGTTATAAACAATGTTCTATAAATGACAACGTGCGATACAAACTATCTTCAAGGTATTTACATAATTGCATGTTTGTATACCACTATTAGATGTTTAGTTTTGTGAAAGCGTCGTTGTTAGGGAAATTGAAGTAGAACACCTGAGTTTTTCTAGGGTTTGGCTAAAAATTAATTTATAGTATATTTTTATTGTGGTTTAAGGTATCATTTAGATTTTTCTTCACTTCAGCAACATAAGTTTTTGGTTGTGCATCAATAGATGTATCGTCTACATAATAAAAGCCGAAGTATCTACTGGTATGAATTTTTGTAAATGCTGTTACGCTACCCCAAGCGAGACCAGTCTCCAGTCTTCTGCGTTCTCCATCTGCTATTCTTACCATTGAATTATATAAAAAATCTTCTGTTGTGTATGCAGACGCGGATAATACAAGTAAGTTTATTGTCTAAGGAGATATAGTTTTTGAAGAAATATCCTTTAATTTAGGGTGTCGTACGTGGCATTTAGATTGATACCTGATATCTTTCGCACCTGTTTTCGCTGTATTGGGTAAGATTTAGTATTTATGACGTACATGATATTAGCATCTCTACATTTTAATTTGAGTTTTTTTATCGGTGAAATCATATATCAAGGAACATTTACAGAAGGATTTTGAAAAGCTGACAAAATAATTATATTGGAAGAGAGCTTTTGTGGTCGTTGGAGTTTTTGCCAGGTTTAAGCAAGGCAACAACTATAGATTGTCTCCATATTTTGTGTATGTGCATAGTTTGAATACAGCTGTTCATCATCCGGAGAAGCTTTTGTAGTGTTTTTGGTCCAAATTTTATAATTAAATTTGTGTCGCATTATTTTTCGTTATATATGTAGATGGTGGATCCAAGCTCAACATCGTTGAAAGGTTCCCTCAGCTGACTGGTTTTTTTCTCTCTCACTTTGAGTTTTTCTTTGCTTCTTTGCCGGCAAAGATAGCACTTTCCTGTTTATCACATGGTTTTATCTGCACTAGAAATACGTCACGTTTGTGTTAGACGCATATGTCTTATAAGTTTTAGTGAAGTAAAGTTTCTTTATCTCTAGATATGCCCTCAATTTTTATAAACATAATTAGAATAGGTTGTTCTAAAAGGTTCGATTTGACAAAATCATATTGAACGGGTAATTGAATAATTAGCCGATTAATTAGTTAATCATTACCCAGGGTACGTCCGATTGCAATGGTCTCATTAGTACTTTAATCTTCGTGAAGCCTCCTTCTTTTGATCCCTTAAGTAATGGCTTATCATTTACTTTTCATTAAAAATTTAATTTTTATATACAGACTATTACTATTCGACGATATCTCGAATCAGATTTGTGTACTAATAACTGTAGGTATTAAAGAGTATCTTTATGCAGAGTAAATAAGTTTGTAACATCAGTCACAACTCGTTTATATGGATAATAAACAGTTAAAATCAGTGTTTAAAATTTTAACTACCTATATCGGCGCTATTGATCTTGACAAGGGCTACTTAGACATATTATTTTTTAGTATGTAATAATATATTCTGGATTATATTACATACGTGCCAATATGCTGTATTAATACTGTGTGAGCGATATTGATATATTTAACGTATGGATAATATTGTTTCCATTCCTATTTACTATGCACGTGTTTAAAAACAATAATAATTGAAAAAAATATTGAAGGGAAGTACTTTAACGTGTGGTAGCGACAATCAAATTTATTTCTTACATTTTAACGTACGTTTTGGTGGTAAAAATGATTTTGTGTGAAAATAATGGTAATTACTTATATACGTGCTTTGCAATATTTATCGAGTTAAATCTAACTGCAAGATTGGTATCATAAAATATTTATCCCTACAATATGTGATGAATTTATTTCTATGGTATTGAAAGATTTGCAACTCATAAGAGTGAACAAGTTCAAGAAAGCCAAATTTTACTCTCTATTTATTGATTCAACACCTGATATATCTCACATAGATCAGCGTACCGTCATTCTTCACTATGTTCTTTTAAGTGGTATAAAAGAGGGATGTTTGAGATGTATACCCATATTTTTTAATACTAGTGAAAACTTAGAAAAGAAAATTATTGTAGGATTTTAAAATAATTTAGGCGTAGATATCATTAACTGTCGGAGACAGAGTTATGCCTTTAGTAATGCGTGTAATAAGTATACCAGGTAAATATAATGCACTACAATCTCGAATAAAAGAACATATATTTTTCTGTCCACTTTATACCATGCGCAAATCATTCATTAAATTTAATCGAAAGCGCTACTGCCGAAATTTGCATGGAAATGACCACTTTTTTCAATATCGTTCAGGAATTGTACATATTTTTTCAAGTACTACAAATAGGTGGAATGCATTTAAAAATTTTTGTAAGAGCAAACTCTTGATTATTAAACCCATTTGTGACACCAGTTGGTCTGCTCGTTCCGATGATCTAAAAGGAAAATTATGATGAAATTAAAAATTGTTTACATCATTTTTCCTTAAAATCAAGATGAAGAACCATTAACAAGGTCCGAAGTTTACATAAAAAAATATGATACGTTTGAGTATATACTGTTGCTTACTATTTGGGAAAAGATTTTAGAAAGAAATACATTTTTTTAAAAACACTCAACAAAAGGATGAATCCCTATATACAGCAGTTTTAATATATTAATTGATAGATTTCATACAAAGAGATGACTTTGACAATTTAGAAAAAGAGGCAAAACAGATTAAAGTGTTTGCATATACTTATGATAAAAACGGCAGAAATTATGAATACTATTTCATAATAAAATTTTATAACATGAAATAATGATTTAAAAATCCTTTATAAAAGGTATATAACTAAAACACCCAATCGGGCTACATCACAAAACGTTTTCGGAATCTACATATATTCCACCATCAGTGTGTCCTAAAATATATAACCCATTTAATTAAAGAAAACATGAAATTTAAAATTTTGGCCGAGGTTAGTACAAAATGTGGTTAATACTTACTAAGTGTACATGTTTTGAGCCATTAAATATTTGGGTAAAAACCCGTTAAATATTTTTAGTTTGAATATACCTTATATTTTTTTATCTTATTTGCTATGATGTTTATGTTACAATTAGAATTAATAACAAAAGTTTTCGGATTAAAACAAGTCCAACATCAGTGTATTATTACCAGTTATACATGAGTCAAGCTACTAAATAATATCTGGGCAAAAAACTATAAAAAGTTACAAAATGTGATACCCTGCATGGCAACGTAAGACTCCCTATAAGGGGTGTTGCTGACTTTCAGACTATGTCTAAAATGAGTTCTAGATGTGAACACAGGTGTCATAGTTTAATAGATTTCCTTCGAATGATCAAATTTTCATGGTTTGTTTATATTTCTTTTTAATAAGATAATTTTTTTCACAACTAATTTTTCCAGTTTAATACTACTTTGTAATCAAAATTTTTGTTTGTCAAAATTTAGTATATCACTGATTTGTATCTGCTTGGTTATACTTGGTATACTTTGTTGATCTTGGTTACTGAAATATGTTATTATTTATTGTGTATTCATTTTATGCGAAAATATTTTTAAGGGTTCTTTATTTTTACGTTTATACTGTTACAGATTTACTTCATGCCTGGTACTATGTCGTTTCCAAATCTTGTATTTATATCTTCCATGATGATTAATGCAAATGTTTGTTTTTATTGCCACCATCTTTTCAAGATCTTTATAATATTTAACTCTGAGTTCTTTTGGCTTACTCTTTTAGGTCTCGTATACAATTAATATTTTTAATCTATATTGTTCCGTGTTTCATCAACTAGGATTCGCTTGGAGATGTAGTCAACAATTTCAATGTTATTTGTCATCGTCTGTTTTTGCTTATTAGTAGAGCTATGCTCCTTTGCTTTGGTATTCTTGGAAACTGGTGTATATGAGTAAGATATTGGCCTAAATATTCCTGTGCTGTCACCTTTTTACCTTATGGGAATGGCGCGCATGTCTACATGTGTTCCATTAATTCTGTTAACAGTTCCTTGCCCTTGTTGTTCAGTGCTGAAATATTACTGATCGCTATCATTTATTTACTTACCTTTCATTTTACTTTCGAACATTTCGTCGTACGCCATTTTTAGGTCTGTCAAATTACGTTAAAACAAATTATTATCTTAATATTTACTAGTTTTCTCTGGTATATCTTGCAAATATGTTGATCTGACCAGTTTTTCCTGATTTGAGTCGTCGTACAATGTGCTGGTATTTGAGGAGTGAATCTTGTGAATCTAGACTTTGTTTCTTTTGTTCTCTAGCTAGTTATCTTCAAATATTAGGTGAAGTGATAGCTACGATAGGGTAGAGCTTATGTATGATGCTTATGTTAGTCTTAATGTAACAAACATCAGTTGATAATTTTACTGACTAACTCACCCATACTGGCGAGGTATATTCGGCGACAAAAGCATAGCGTGCAAGCGTCTACGGTTTAAGGGTGGAAGGATATGCTCCCCATTTTTAGCCAATATTATGGTCTGGTCCTTAGTTTGCCTTTTAGTTGTAAACAATGTTCTGTGATTGACAACGTGCGATATAAACTATAGTTTATATCGCTATAACTAACTCCATAGTTCAAGGATTTCATTACACTATTGGATGTTTAGTTTTGTGTTGGGAAAATTGAAGGAGCGCACCTAAGATTTTTCGGTGTCTGGCTTAAAATTGATACGTAGTGTATTTTTATTATATTTAAGGCATCATTTATATGTCGTATCGTCTACATAATACGAAAGTTTTAGTATTTACTGGCATGGGTTGATCGTTTTTGTAAATGTAATAGAGTTAGGATGACATTACGCATTACGCTATCCCAAGCGTTCTTCTGCGTTCTCCATCTGTTATTCTTACCATTGAATGATATAAAAATTTTCTATTCTGTAGGTATACGCAGACAATACAAGTGAGTTTATTATCTGAGGGGATGTCATATCGTTTTTAGAGAAATTCCCTCTAATTTAAGGTGTCGTAAGCGGTATTAAAATTTACAAATACCATCCCTGATACCTGATATCTTTCGTACTAGTTGTTACTTTTTGCACACACGATGACCTCTATTAACATAAGTGACCATCTGAAAGGCCAACATATGTTCAATCTAGAACTCACCTAGCTGGTTTATCCCTTTCGACTTGGGTATTACGACTAAAAGTAAATAAGCAATAAGAATATCATCATCCGTGGCGTTACAGCTCTTTATGAGCCAAAGCCTTCTTCAGAACAATCCTCCATTCGCCCCTGTCTCTGGCAACTCTTCTCCATGCTCTAATTCCGATAGACTTCAAATCATTTTCTAGGTTGTCTTGGTACCTAAGTCTCGGTCTTCCTCTTCTTCGTTGTCCGATCGGCCCTCTTCGGTCAAAAACTTTTCTGACTATGGCATCTTCCTCTCGTCTGATTACATGACCTATCCATCTGAGGCGTGCTACCTTAATGAATTTTACAACGTCAGGTTCTCCAAATCTTCTATACAACTCAAAATTGTAACACCTGCGCCACAAACCTTGTTCTTTTATGCCTCCATATATTCGTCTTAGTATTTTTCGCTCAAAACGTTTGAGTAGTTCTTGGTCATTCTGTGTTAGTGTCCAAGTTTCTGAACCATATGTTAGCACTGGTCTTATTAGTGTTTTGTATACAGTCAGTTTAATTTTTCTAAGCATTTTTGAGGCCATCTGTCTTCTTAACCATAGTAACACTTATTGGCGAGCACTATTCTTCTTTTGATTTCTTCACTGACGTTGTTATCTTTGGTTAGCAGCGACCCTAAGTATATGAAGGTGTCAACACCATTCAGTTCTAGGTCATCCAGGTTTTGAACATTTATATTTAGTCCCATTCTGTGTGCAGATGCTCTTAACGACCGAAATGCTTCAGTCAGAGATTCTGTGGACCTACCTGTGAGGTCTATGTCATCTGCGTATCCGACAATTTGTACTGATTTGTTAAAGATAGTACCATTCGTAGTAATCTGCGACTCTCGAATTATTTTTTCTAATGCCAGGTTAAATAAGAGACACGATAGTCCATCACCCTGTCTTAGTCCATTTTTGCAATGGAAGGGTCTTGAGAGATCGTTTTGGATTTTTACCATGCTCTCTACACCTGTGAGTGTAAGTTCAGTTAACCGGACAAGATCAAACGGAATGCGAAATTCTACCATAGCAAGTAGAAGTTTATTTCTATTAAGGGAGTCGTATGCGGCTTTGAAGTCAACAAATATGTAGTGAGTGTCGACGCCGAACTCTAGGGTTTTTTCAAGGATCTGCCTCACTGTAAATATCTGGTCCGTTGTTGATTTATTAGGGCGGAAACCGCACTGATATCCTCCCACTATATGTTCGGCGTAGGGGAGGAGTCTTTTGTACAATACGTTGGACAACAATTTATATGCCATATTGAGTAGAGTGATGCCTCTATAATTATCACACACCATCATGTCTCCCTTTTTGTGTATAGGACACAGTACACATAACTTCCAGTCTGTGGGTGTTTCTTTCTGTTGCCAGATCGCAGTTATCAGTTTATGCATGTGTTTCATGAGGGGGTCGCCGCCATTTTTGAAAAGTTCGGCAGGGAGATTATCCGAACCGGGAGCTTTATTATTTTTTAGTGTTGCGATGGCTTCTCTAATTTCTTCTTCGGTGGGGGGTGGTTGCCGATCATCTTCATTCATTTGAAAAAGGGATCCTTAATCTCGCCATCTTTGTGGTTGCCGCTAAGCACTTCTTCAAAAGCAATAAGAATATAAGTGAACTATATTTAAACCAAGTGATAGAAAAAGAATTTTATATATACATTATAATTTATAAAATAATGATAGCTTATAAAAGCGACAAAGTATTTCAAACAATAACACCGAACATTAAACTGTAAAACTGTATCAACTGTAAATATAATTGTTGAAAAGAATCAAGTTACAATAAGGCACCAAAATATTTTATCTGAATGACTCGCTAATGTTACGCTATACGATACGTTATGGGCCGTTAATGGATTACATCTGAAATGGGTGTTATTTTCATGCGTTTGTCGTCAATTTTAATATAAAAATTTGTTGTAATTATATTATACATGTTTAAAAAAGAACTCCGATTCGGAGATAGAATTTTGTTACTTAATCTCTCATTTGACTTTCAATCTGCTGTTAATGTTACGTTAAAAATGGTCAAGTAGTGCATTTGTACAGTGCAGTTATAAGCTAAATTAGGTGTTGTGGTATGCCTACTTCTTTTATCCGCCATTAGTGTTCCGTCTGTTCATGTGTATTCAATGTACAGTGGGATATTGGATTCCCTAGAATTGAAAATCGACATATTGAAATTAGGCAGTAAAAATTATAATTTTAAGAGTGATTTATAAATTATTGTGATTTAATTTTTTTAAATTTATGAAACAAATATTGCACGTCATAAACTGTAGCAATCGGAAAGTTACTAAGATCTCCCTGCTGTGCAGAGTTTTCTATAATTTTATGTGTTAACAAATATTAGAGTACTACTACTTTCTTAAACTGTTACACGAAAACTCCACTCGATATACATACATTTATATAATAGATGTTTCAGTGCGATGCATTAAAAGAAAATACTAATGCATAAAAATGGAGACTTTCCAAGTTTATAATAGACGCTTACTTAAGTTTAAAAATAATTAAAGCAAGTAATAAATATTACCACCTTGCTTATTAAACATAAAAGTAATATAAGGTTATATGTCGGCTAACAATTTATATTATAAAATTTGTAACTACATTAGCCAAGTATCTATGAAATTCCTCGATGCCTAAATTGATGAATATTTAAATAAATTTCAAGTCCCACAATGTACCTGCTTTAAACTTTGAAAATCTACGACTAATAAAATTATTGGCAACATTGCAAGAGCTTAGTTGTGTACCCGAGAAGGTGTATACGGATCCCAAAAATGTTTTAACGTATTACGGAGCCTACTTAGGCCTATGCGTTGGTCGGAGTCTACATAAAGCGCTACTTAGATAATAATATACACGGTGTATATTCTCCTAGAGTTCGTATAATACCGTTTTAGTACGGAGCTCACATGAACCGCTAGATATATATGTATATATATATATATATATACATATATATAATAGTAGTATTTAATATAGTTCCATACCTTAATGTAAGTAAACACAGATGTGATGTAAACACAGAAGTGTACCCAGTAATAAGAATGAAAATGCTTAGTGAATGAAAAAGTATATATATATATATATATATATATATATATATATATATATATATATATATATATATATTTATGTATATATATTTATGTATATATATATATATATTTATGTATATATATATATATATATTTATGTATATATATATATATTTATGTGTATATATATATATATTTATGTGTATATATATATACATATATATATATATATATATATATATATATATATATATATATATATATATATATATATATATATATATATATATATATATGTTATATATATGTTATATATATGTTATATATATGGTATTCCGGGTTTGACTCCGCGTTAAATGTTGTTGGTTTTGATAAAAACCATTTTGACGACGTTTCGGCAAGATCTCACTTGCCATTTTCAAGTCTCTCTGGATGGTCTGCTTCTTGTCGATGTTCGAGTGGAAGTGACGCTACGGGTGTTAGGCAGCTGGCTTTTGTAGTTACTGCGTGTTGCGCGCGCTCTTGTAATAGGTCCGGTGCGCAGGTCAGTGGGCGGGGTCTTGGTCGATTCCGTTCTTGCGTTATTCTTCGGGATAATTGTTTTCCATGTTTTTGGCAATCTTTGGGCATCGTCTCGAGAATTTAAATTATTTTCTTGTTTTTCTATTTCTATTGCTTCTCTGATAATTCGTTTTCTCTTGTTTTCGACATTCGCTAACATTACTGTATGTTTGAGGTCAATTTTGTGTCCTGTAGCTAAAGAATGCTGGGCTAGGGATGACGTCGTTTCTTTTCGTTCGATGGCATTGCGATGTTCTTCTTGTCTTACTTGGATCCTTCTATTTGTCTGTCCAATATAGGCTCTATCGCATTTTCCACAGGGAATTTTGTATACTCCTTGGTTTTCTAGGGGAATCTTTGTCTTGGCAGATGGTAATATGTTTGCGATTTTTCTGTCGGTGTTGAAGACAGTCTCTATTTTGTGTTTTCTCAGGACCCTGCTTATCTTCTCTGTTGTGCCTTTAATATACGGTAGAGTGGTTTTGGCAATCGGTTTTTCGTCTTCTTTTATTTCTTTTGTTGTTTTTTGTGGTCTTCGTGCCTTTTCGATTCTGTGTGTGGAAAAGCCGTTGTTTTTTAACGCTTTTGTAACTTTCTGCATTTCTTCTTTCTTGTGTTCTTCGTCTGTTAGTCGTTCAGATCTTATAGTCAGAGTTTTTATGACTGAATTCAATTGTGCAGGATGGTGGTGTGAATCTGCATGTAGGTATCTGTCAGTGTGAGTTGGTTTTCGATACACTGTATATCCAATGTTGCCGTTTTCTTTCTTTATTATTAAGACGTCTAGGATAATAAAGAAAGAAAACGGCAACATTGGATATACAGTGTATCGAAAACCAACTCACACTGACAGATACCTACATGCAGATTCACACCACCATTCACATATATATATATATATATATATATATATATATATATATATATATATATATACATATATATATATGTATATATATATATATATATATATATATATATATATATATATTATTGAGATATTTAAAGTCTTGGTGCGCCAAGCAATAATTAGCTAATTAATTTTTTTGATTAATTAAAATTATTTAAATGATATGATTATGACTCTATCACAATTTTTAATTCTTTTATCTCAGGGTTAAATTCGTGCTTCAATATCTATGCTATTACATGTGAAAGGTAAGGTCCAGAGAATACCGGAATAATAAAAAACACATATGATCTAACACTATATATTGAAATAAAATAATGAAATAATTCACACTCAAAAGTTTTCAATAAACAAATCTCATATAAGGATTCTCAAAATTTTGTTCTCCGTACGTGAACAATCAAAATTTATGGTACAAACAATATTAATTGAAAACTCAAAATCCCAAACTATTCTAACTCTCCTAATCAAAATATTTATATCCTTTCTAAATTACGAGTAAAAATTGTGTTATCAATAAAAAAAAAACTGCAGAAAACAAAAATATCTCTCTCTGATGATGAGTGGTCCAAATCCTTGTTCCTTGTAGACTGTATTATCTCCTCTCAACCGCTCCCTATGTAATCAGCAATCTTACAACAGATTGTTGCAAGTATATCGTCCTTAATGATCTCCTTCAAAAGCAAAAATCATTCAAATTATGATAGCCTTTCTCCTCTCGATAAACTGAATCTCTCGTTGGCCCGAGTGAAAAATGACTCTTGGAATATCTTCTCTTTACGATAAACTGAATCTCTCGTTGGCCTGAACAGTGACTCTTGGAATATAAGTAGGAAAATATGACTTACAATATTTTGCTGTTTCACCTGTACTTATTCCAGATCTCTTTCCCTTCCTTCAAATGTAAAGCTGCGATATTTTTAAGCCCCACGTTTTGGAAGCCAGTTATTGAGATATTTAAAGTCTTGGTGCGCCAAGCAATAATTAGCTAATTAATTTTTTTGATTAATTAAAATTATTTAAATGATATGATTATGACTCTATCACAATTTTTAATTCTTTTATCTCAGGGTTAAATTCGTGCTTCAATATCTATGCTATTACATGTGAAAGGTAAGGTCCAGAGAATACCGGAATAATAAAAAACACATATGATCTAACACTATATATTGAAATAAAATAATGAAATAATTCACACTCAAAAGTTTTCAATAAACAAATCTCATATAAGGATTCTCAAAATTTTGTTCTCCGTACGTGAACAATCAAAATTTATGGTACAAACAATATTAATTGAAAACTCAAAATCCCAAACTATTCTAACTCTCCTAATCAAAATATTTATATCCTTTCTAAATTACGAGTAAAAATTGTGTTATCAATAAAAAAAAAACTGCAGAAAACAAAAATATCTCTCTCTGATGATGAGTGGTCCAAATCCTTGTTCCTTGTAGACTGTATTATCTCCTCTCAACCGCTCCCTATGTAATCAGCAATCTTACAACAGATTGTTGCAAGTATATCGTCCTTAATGATCTCCTTCAAAAGCAAAAATCATTCAAATTATGATAGCCTTTCTCCTCTCGATAAACTGAATCTCTCGTTGGCCCGAGTGAAAAATGACTCTTGGAATATCTTCTCTTTACGATAAACTGAATCTCTCGTTGGCCTGAACAGTGACTCTTGGAATATAAGTAGGAAAATATGACTTACAATATTTTGCTGCTTCAGCTTCTGTCAGATACACTAACTCCACAAAAACTCACTAACATTCAACACTACTGCTTGCTACTTCTTTGGAACCACCAGAGAACAATCACTGTTCCTCTTACAGACTTGGAAAATCAACTGACTATATCTTTTCTCTCTCCTCAATCTCGCTAAACTTTTTTTTACATACTTATCCCACCTTTTTCAATCTCCGCCAATCACAACTCGTCACAATTCCCCCATTTTTTCATTTCGATAACAAACAAATTTTTACCTATACTTATAAATTTCCTAAAACTTATTTACAAATAATATTTTTCTATAATTCTTAAAAACTAACAAAAACCACTTTCTATAATCCCTTCTATTGTCTTTAATCACTGCATTAATGTATTTTGAAAAACCCCATTCAATTGTCTGTGGCTTTCACTTAAACTTATGCGGGTCACTCAAGTATAACAAAGAAATAATTTATGCAAAGCTTACACTATGTTTAGTACAGGAAATCCAAGGATTTAATAACTTTCCTTCTCCGAAATGTTTGTTGGATATTATCCTACTTATCTGAATTATTTTAATGTTTTTGAACTTTGAAATATTTTTAAACAAACCAATATTTTTCTCGATTTTACATATCATAACAAATCCCCGCCATTTGATCTGCCGAAAACTCTTTGTTAAATTTTAAAAATGACAAAAGTTTTCTAGGATCAAATTATTTCACTATGTTATTAAAATCTATTCATGATATTGATAGATGTCGTGAATGTTAAAAATACCCCGTATATTTCCTGTCTCTATGTGCGCTAATTCATAACTATTTACCCCATTTTCCGTATTGACCCTATATGGACCTTCAAATATCGGCATCAATTTAGCACAAATACCATTTTGTAAATTCGACACCCTCAGTGCCTTCACTAAGACTTTATCTCCTTTCTGGAATTTGATCGGCCTTCTTCTTCGGGTTCTCTCTTGTCTTTGGAGATATTTCTCTCCACTTCGTCTCAATCTTCTTTGAACCAATTCGATCACTTCTTCGTATTGTTTGGGGGCGGTGTCTTCCCACGGTCTTGTAGGCATTGTTCCTTTCATTATATATAAAGGCGTCTCTTTGGTAACCGTATTTGGAGCACAATTCAAATAGGTCTCGATCTCAAACACTTTTCTGTCCCAATGTCGATGATGTTCTTCCGCGGCAATTCGTAGAAATTTTGTGACTTCTTGTATAAAACGCTCCGATGGGTTGCTCTGTGGATGACGGATGCTTATAAATTTTGTATCGATGCCTCTCTCTCTTAATTCCCTTTTAAAACGTTCGTTCCTAAAATATGTCGCATTGTCCAATAAAATATTGTCTGGTCTTCCCACCGTTTCTATAAAATTGTCTATCTTCCTAAGTATTTCAATTCCTTTTGTGGTTCTGCATGCGTACAATTTAACATATTTTGAGAAAAGATCCACCATAACTAATATGTGTTTATTCCTTTGAGTTGTTGGTATCAAATCGCTCAACATATCAATAGCAACAATATCCAGTTTCTTCCGAGCTACGACGTTTTTTGTGACGTTTTCATTTTTAAAGTTCCTACTTTTACACTTTTGGCATGTCACACAATTTCGAGTCACCTCCTTGGCTATTGTATAGTCCTGTCGACAAATGTAGTTCTCCCTGAACATAAGCCACACCTTTCTACTTCCAATATGTCCGTTGTCACAGTGTAACTTTAAAAAAACTTCTTTTGCCATTTGCTCCGTGATTACATAGAGTTCTTTACCATCGACCCTCTTAAAATATAGGTTATTTTCTTGTTCAGCCCTTTGCTTTTCTCTTTCATTCAATTCTTCCTGATTTTCCCTGATTTTGGCCAACGAAAATAAGCCTGCTTCTTCTCTCATTATGTTCATGCCTACGTGGAGAGTTTTGTGCTCCTCTTTGCGGAATTGTTCATCTCTCGTCAACGCATCAGCCAAAATATTGTCCGTTCCTTTGATATATTTAAATTCAAAATCATATTCTTGGAGTAAAAGAATGCCCCTATGAATTCTATTATTTACCAACCTATTTTTCATTATGTGTATCAACGCTGCGTGGTCCGTTTCAATGGTGAATCTTGCCCCAAGTAGGTAAAAACGTAATTTGTTTACACAAAATAACACACTGGCAAACTCTAATTCAGTAACGCTGTATTTTCTCTCATACGTTTTGGTTACACGGGAAACAAAACATATTGGCACCTCTATATCGTCTTGTATCTGTGATAACACCCCTGCAAATTTTTTTATGGAAGCATCGGTCCTGAGAATGAAAGGTTGCTCATATCTTGGGTGGTGCACTCTTACAGCTGTGGAAAACGCTCCTTTTAAATTTTTGAAAGCGATTTCTTGTTCCGTTCCCCATTTCCATCTGACATTTTTCTTAAGTAATGCTATTAGCGGTATTTCTTTTGTACTGAGGTCTGGTATCAGCTTTTTGAAATAGTTTACCATTCCTAAAAATCCCCGCAAAGTTTTTAAATTGGTTGGCCTAGGGTAGTTGTTTATGACTTCGATTCTATCTTCTGCAAGACTAATCCCTTTTGTGTCTAATTTGAATCCTAAATACAATACCTCTTTTTGGAAAAACTGACACTTTTGAATATTTAATTTTAATCCGGCTTGATCAAGTTCTTCGAGAACAGTATGAATATGTCGTAGATGGCTTGTTATATCCGGTGAGAAAATTAATAAATCATCTATGTAATGTACAACAAATTCTCCATGCCTATTTAAAATTGTGTGTAATGCGCGAACCAAAGCAGCGCATGCACTTTGTAGTCCAAATGGTACTACCCTAAATCGGTACACCACTCCGTCGATAGAAAAAGCGGTATAATTTCGACACTTTTCTGCCAAAGGTATTAACCAAAAACTGTGTTTCAAATCGATTTTGGAGAAAATGTGTGATCCTGTGATTCGTCCAAAAATGGCTTCTATGTTCAAAGGCGCTTCGTATTGCGCGATTGTGTGCGAATTAATGTTTCTTGCATCTAAACATAATCGCAAATCACCATTTGATTTTTTTACGCATACTATCGGGTTGATATATGGAGAGTCACATCTTTCGATCACCTTGTCTTTGATCATATTTTCAATTTCCTGTCCGACGCTTTGCCTGTATTTATACGGGATTGGATATGTTTTCGATTTAAAATTTTCTAAGTTTTTAACTTTAAAAGAATGTTCATAATTTTTAGCCACTCGGCTTTCTTCATTAATAAGATCTCCATAATTTTCTAAAATCTTCTCTATTTCCTTCTCCATGTTTTCTCCACATATTATTTTTCTTTCATCCTCAGTTTGTTCACATGTGTTCACTGTCCGTATTACTTCTTCACAAAATTCTGGATTCTCGTCCATAATTGCCATTTCTTCTCTGTCCTCTTCCGTTATTTCTTCTTCTATTTTTTCTTTATCTTTAATTTCTATCTGGTATTCCGAGCACCATGTTTCGGCTCCTTCCATTTTTCTGCTTATAACTTCCTTTTTTTTCTGCTTTCTTTTCGAACTCTTCTTCTTTTTTTTATTCTCTTTTCCTCTTCGGATTGATTTTTTTCTTGAGCTTTCGATTTATCCTCTACCGTCATATTGATTTCTTTATGTTTTTCTTGTCCATTTATCCTTTCAGAAAATTTTCTCCTGTCTGTTTCCTTTTCTTCTTCTATGTTGTCTGGTTCTGCTCTGATTTCCAGTTGATTTTCCGAAAAATTGATGGTGATATGTTTTTCACTCAATTCATCAATTCCCGCTATCATATCATGATTTAGATCTTCGATCACCACACATTGCATAATATAGAATTGGTCTCCCACTCTGATCCGTACTCCTAAACCTTCGTTTACTGTCGTCAATTTTTTATTATTTGCACCCACTAAAGCCACCCTCGGAATCTTATACACAAATCTGTCCATATTTAATTCTTTTACTAGTTTTTTATTGATTAACGAAATTTCCGATCCAGAATCAATCAGAATTTTAATCGCTTTATGTTTTATAAATGCATCTAAAAAAATTAGACTGGAATTAGAATTTTGTTTTTCGTTTCCCGCCAACTGTATAAACTCTCTCGGGTGACAAAATATACCGGAGAGTTTTTTACTTTTGTTTAGTGGATGCCTTATTGAAAATCCTGTCTGGATTCATTGAATACTTCTTCTTCCTCTTTTTCTATTGCTACATGATTCATCTCTCTTCTGTTTTGTCGTTGGAATCTCTGATTATTTCTATCGTCCCTTTGTTCGTTCGTATTCCTATTCGGAGAATTTTGTGCATCTCTATTCCTGTTGTGATTTTCATTTGTTCTATTTTGTGTATCATTCCGGTTATCGTAATTTTGTTGTCTATTGTAATTATTGTAATTTCTCGGCCTATATTCGTTTGTTGATCTGGGATGTCGGTTTCTCTGGTCATAATTTGATGAATACCTTCTTTCCGGTCCATTATATTGGTCATGTTGTCTTCTATTTCTCATTTCTTTTCTTTTCGCTTCTTTTAATTGAAGGAATTGGCACAAACTATCAATATCTTGATAGTTTCTCAAAATCACGTGATCTTCCAACGTTTCCTCAAAATGTCTGCTGATCATTTCTACCAGCTGTTCGGTAGAATATTTGTATTCTAGATATTTTGAATTGTTATATATCTGCAAAGCATATCTTTCTTCAGATATTCCCATTTTTTCGTGATATTTTCCATTCTGTAGCTATTGGTTGATTTCTCTCTGTTTATTTTTCCCCCAGAAATAGTTGAGAAATTTATTTTCAAAATCTGTCCAATTTTCAAACTCATCTTCCTTGCTTTCATACCATAACGCTGCTCCTTCTTTCAAATGGTTTCTAATTGTTTCTTTGCAATCGTCAAAATATCTAATATGTTGTAATTTGGTTTTCAAATTTTTAACAAACGGTACTGGGTGTGTTTTCCGAATATCCCCGCCAAATTGTATTTTCGACTCGCTTGTTCCATGGATGATAACTTCTTTTCTCTCTACCCCTCTTAGTTCAATTTCTGCCATTTGTTTTTCATTTTGCTTTAATCTTCTTTCTATTTCCTTCCTGTCTTCTTGTAGCGCCATTTCAAATTTTTCTTCTAACTGTTCTAATTCTTTTTTCTGTACAGTCTTAATATCTTTCATTTTAGTTTCTATTTCTTCTCTCTGCATCTCTAGTTTCCTCTCTGTTTCTTCTCTGACTTTTTCTAAACAGACTTTTACCTCATTTTCATATTTGTCAAAACGCTTTTCCATTTTTCTATCATTTTCTTCTAATTTTTGTTCTATTGCTAGCCTTGTTTCCCGTTGGTTTTCTTCCATTGTCTGTTTTGTTTCCCTTTGATTCTCTTGTATTTGTTGTGTCTGTAATTGCATTAGTTGTAATATTTTCTCTATTCCTGATAATTCTTTTTTCTCCTCAACTATTGTAACATTTCCTTCATTATCCGATCCTTCTTCAACAATTGTTTCCTCTTCTCTGTTATCCTCCTTCCTTTCTTGCATTTTGCTTTGACTCCTTGTGGTCGACATGTTGTTTCTTTTCGTTACTGTTTTTGTCCCCGCCAAATGTGAAATTTTACAACACTCTATATGTTTCAGAACACGACAATATTTCTCCCCAAATGTATTAAATTTTCACGACAAATATCAAATATGCAATCAGTAAAATTCAAATAATTCCAAATAAATATCAAATGTACGATTGGTAAAGAAAATAAAATCAAATAATTCAATAGCAGTATATATCCACTAACTACAATCCATTAATAAATCAAATTTATATTCCCTGGAAAAATTGTCAAAATACTTTCAAATTCAAATTCCCTCAATGTTATATGTTTTTATCTCTGGATCACCTGTACTTATTCCAGATCTCTTTCCCTTCCTTCAAATGTAAAGCTGCGATATTTTTAAGCCCCACGTTTTGGAAGCCAGTTATTGAGATATTTAAAGTCTTGGTGCGCCAAGCAATAATTAGCTAATTAATTTTTTTGATTAATTAAAATTATTTAAATGATATGATTATGACTCTATCACAATTTTTAATTCTTTTATCTCAGGGTTAAATTCGTGCTTCAATATCTATGCTATTACATGTGAAAGGTAAGGTCCAGAGAATACCGGAATAATAAAAAACACATATGATCTAACACTATATATTGAAATAAAATAATGAAATAATTCACACTCAAAAGTTTTCAATAAACAAATCTCATATAAGGATTCTCAAAATTTTGTTCTCCGTACGTGAACAATCAAAATTTATGGTACAAACAATATTAATTGAAAACTCAAAATCCCAAACTATTCTAACTCTCCTAATCAAAATATTTATATCCTTTCTAAATTACGAGTAAAAATTGTGTTATCAATAAAAAAAAACTGCAGAAAACAAAAATATCTCTCTCTGATGATGAGTGGTCCAAATCCTTGTTCCTTGTAGACTGTATTATCTCCTCTCAACCGCTCCCTATGTAATCAGCAATCTTACAACAGATTGTTGCAAGTATATCGTCCTTAATGATCTCCTTCAAAAGCAAAAATCATTCAAATTATGATAGCCTTTCTCCTCTCGATAAACTGAATCTCTCGTTGGCCCGAGTGAAAAATGACTCTTGGAATATCTTCTCTTTACGATAAACTGAATCTCTCGTTGGCCTGAACAGTGACTCTTGGAATATAAGTAGGAAAATATGACTTACAATATTTTGCTGTTTCACCTGTACTTATTCCAGATCTCTTTCCCTTCCTTCAAATGTAAAGCTGCGATATTTTTAAGCCCCACGTTTTGGAAGCCAGTTATTGAGATATTTAAAGTCTTGGTGCGCCAAGCAATAATTAGCTAATTAATTTTTTTGATTAATTAAAATTATTTAAATGATATGATTATGACTCTATCACAATTTTTAATTCTTTTATCTCAGGGTTAAATTCGTGCTTCAATATCTATGCTATTACATGTGAAAGGTAAGGTCCAGAGAATACCGGAATAATAAAAAACACATATGATCTAACACTATATATTGAAATAAAATAATGAAATAATTCACACTCAAAAGTTTTCAATAAACAAATCTCATATAAGGATTCTCAAAATTTTGTTCTCCGTACGTGAACAATCAAAATTTATGGTACAAACAATATTAATTGAAAACTCAAAATCCCAAACTATTCTAACTCTCCTAATCAAAATATTTATATCCTTTCTAAATTACGAGTAAAAATTGTGTTATCAATAAAAAAAACTGCAGAAAACAAAAATATCTCTCTCTGATGATGAGTGGTCCAAATCCTTGTTCCTTGTAGACTGTATTATCTCCTCTCAACCGCTCCCTATGTAATCAGCAATCTTACAACAGATTGTTGCAAGTATATCGTCCTTAATGATCTCCTTCAAAAGCAAAAATCATTCAAATTATGATAGCCTTTCTCCTCTCGATAAACTGAATCTCTCGTTGGCCCGAGTGAAAAATGACTCTTGGAATATCTTCTCTTTACGATAAACTGAATCTCTCGTTGGCCTGAACAGTGACTCTTGGAATATAAGTAGGAAAATATGACTTACAATATTTTGCTGTTTCACCTGTACTTATTCCAGATCTCTTTCCCTTCCTTCAAATGTAAAGCTGCGATATTTTTAAGCCCCACGTTTTGGAAGCCAGTTATTGAGATATTTAAAGTCTTGGTGCGCCAAGCAATAATTAGCTAATTAATTTTTTTGATTAATTAAAATTATTTAAATGATATGATTATGACTCTATCACAATTTTTAATTCTTTTATCTCAGGGTTAAATTCGTGCTTCAATATCTATGCTATTACATGTGAAAGGTAAGGTCCAGAGAATACCGGAATAATAAAAAACACATATGATCTAACACTATATATTGAAATAAAATAATGAAATAATTCACACTCAAAAGTTTTCAATAAACAAATCTCATATAAGGATTCTCAAAATTTTGTTCTCCGTACGTGAACAATCAAAATTTATGGTACAAACAATATTAATTGAAAACTCAAAATCCCAAACTATTCTAACTCTCCTAATCAAAATATTTATATCCTTTCTAAATTACGAGTAAAAATTGTGTTATCAATAAAAAAAACTGCAGAAAACAAAAATATCTCTCTCTGATGATGAGTGGTCCAAATCCTTGTTCCTTGTAGACTGTATTATCTCCTCTCAACCGCTCCCTATGTAATCAGCAATCTTACAACAGATTGTTGCAAGTATATCGTCCTTAATGATCTCCTTCAAAAGCAAAAATCATTCAAATTATGATAGCCTTTCTCCTCTCGATAAACTGAATCTCTCGTTGGCCCGAGTGAAAAATGACTCTTGGAATATCTTCTCTTTACGATAAACTGAATCTCTCGTTGGCCTGAACAGTGACTCTTGGAATATAAGTAGGAAAATATGACTTACAATATTTTGCTGTTTCACCTGTACTTATTCCAGATCTCTTTCCCTTCCTTCAAATGTAAAGCTGCGATATTTTTAAGCCCCACGTTTTGGAAGCCAGTTATTGAGATATTTAAAGTCTTGGTGCGCCAAGCAATAATTAGCTAATTAATTTTTTTGATTAATTAAAATTATTTAAATGATATGATTATGACTCTATCACAATTTTTAATTCTTTTATCTCAGGGTTAAATTCGTGCTTCAATATCTATGCTATTACATGTGAAAGGTAAGGTCCAGAGAATACCGGAATAATAAAAAACACATATGATCTAACACTATATATTGAAATAAAATAATGAAATAATTCACACTCAAAAGTTTTCAATAAACAAATCTCATATAAGGATTCTCAAAATTTTGTTCTCCGTACGTGAACAATCAAAATTTATGGTACAAACAATATTAATTGAAAACTCAAAATCCCAAACTATTCTAACTCTCCTAATCAAAATATTTATATCCTTTCTAAATTACGAGTAAAAATTGTGTTATCAATAAAAAAAACTGCAGAAAACAAAAATATCTCTCTCTGATGATGAGTGGTCCAAATCCTTGTTCCTTGTAGACTGTATTATCTCCTCTCAACCGCTCCCTATGTAATCAGCAATCTTACAACAGATTGTTGCAAGTATATCGTCCTTAATGATCTCCTTCAAAAGCAAAAATCATTCAAATTATGATAGCCTTTCTCCTCTCGATAAACTGAATCTCTCGTTGGCCCGAGTGAAAAATGACTCTTGGAATATCTTCTCTTTACGATAAACTGAATCTCTCGTTGGCCTGAACAGTGACTCTTGGAATATAAGTAGGAAAATATGACTTACAATATTTTGCTGCTTCAGCTTCTGTCAGATACACTAACTCCACAAAAACTCACTAACATTCAACACTACTGCTTGCTACTTCTTTGGAACCACCAGAGAACAATCACTGTTCCTCTTACAGACTTGGAAAATCAACTGACTATATCTTTTCTCTCTCCTCAATCTCGCTAAACTTTTTTTTACATACTTATCCCACCTTTTTCAATCTCCGCCAATCACAACTCGTCACAATTCCCCCATTTTTTCATTTCGATAACAAACAAATTTTTACCTATACTTATAAATTTCCTAAAACTTATTTACAAATAATATTTTTCTATAATTCTTAAAAACTAACAAAAACCACTTTCTATAATCCCTTCTATTGTCTTTAATCACTGCATTAATGTATTTTGAAAAACCCCATTCAATTGTCTGTGGCTTTCACTTAAACTTATGCGGGTCACTCAAGTATAACAAAGAAATAATTTATGCAAAGCTTACACTATGTTTAGTACAGGAAATCCAAGGATTTAATAACTTTCCTTCTCCGAAATGTTTGTTGGATATTATCCTACTTATCTGAATTATTTTAATGTTTTTGAACTTTGAAATATTTTTAAACAAACCAATATTTTTCTCGATTTTACATATCATAACAAATCCCCGCCATTTGATCTGCCGAAAACTCTTTGTTAAATTTTAAAAATGACAAAAGTTTTCTAGGATCAAATTATTTCACTATGTTATTAAAATCTATTCATGATATTGATAGATGTCGTGAATGTTAAAAATACCCCGTATATTTCCTGTCTCTATGTGCGCTAATTCATAACTATTTACCCCATTTTCCGTATTGACCCTATATGGACCTTCAAATATCGGCATCAATTTAGCACAAATACCATTTTGTAAATTCGACACCCTCAGTGCCTTCACTAAGACTTTATCTCCTTTCTGGAATTTGATCGGCCTTCTTCTTCGGGTTCTCTCTTGTCTTTGGAGATATTTCTCTCCACTTCGTCTCAATCTTCTTTGAACCAATTCGATCACTTCTTCGTATTGTTTGGGGGCGGTGTCTTCCCACGGTCTTGTAGGCATTGTTCCTTTCATTATATATAAAGGCGTCTCTTTGGTAACCGTATTTGGAGCACAATTCAAATAGGTCTCGATCTCAAACACTTTTCTGTCCCAATGTCGATGATGTTCTTCCGCGGCAATTCGTAGAAATTTTGTGACTTCTTGTATAAAACGCTCCGATGGGTTGCTCTGTGGATGACGGATGCTTATAAATTTTGTATCGATGCCTCTCTCTCTTAATTCCCTTTTAAAACGTTCGTTCCTAAAATATGTCGCATTGTCCAATAAAATATTGTCTGGTCTTCCCACCGTTTCTATAAAATTGTCTATCTTCCTAAGTATTTCAATTCCTTTTGTGGTTCTGCATGCGTACAATTTAACATATTTTGAGAAAAGATCCACCATAACTAATATGTGTTTATTCCTTTGAGTTGTTGGTATCAAATCGCTCAACATATCAATAGCAACAATATCCAGTTTCTTCCGAGCTACGACGTTTTTTGTGACGTTTTCATTTTTAAAGTTCCTACTTTTACACTTTTGGCATGTCACACAATTTCGAGTCACCTCCTTGGCTATTGTATAGTCCTGTCGACAAATGTAGTTCTCCCTGAACATAAGCCACACCTTTCTACTTCCAATATGTCCGTTGTCACAGTGTAACTTTAAAAAAACTTCTTTTGCCATTTGCTCCGTGATTACATAGAGTTCTTTACCATCGACCCTCTTAAAATATAGGTTATTTTCTTGTTCAGCCCTTTGCTTTTCTCTTTCATTCAATTCTTCCTGATTTTCCCTGATTTTGGCCAACGAAAATAAGCCTGCTTCTTCTCTCATTATGTTCATGCCTACGTGGAGAGTTTTGTGCTCCTCTTTGCGGAATTGTTCATCTCTCGTCAACGCATCAGCCAAAATATTGTCCGTTCCTTTGATATATTTAAATTCAAAATCATATTCTTGGAGTAAAAGAATGCCCCTATGAATTCTATTATTTACCAACCTATTTTTCATTATGTGTATCAACGCTGCGTGGTCCGTTTCAATGGTGAATCTTGCCCCAAGTAGGTAAAAACGTAATTTGTTTACACAAAATAACACACTGGCAAACTCTAATTCAGTAACGCTGTATTTTCTCTCATACGTTTTGGTTACACGGGAAACAAAACATATTGGCACCTCTATATCGTCTTGTATCTGTGATAACACCCCTGCAAATTTTTTTATGGAAGCATCGGTCCTGAGAATGAAAGGTTGCTCATATCTTGGGTGGTGCACTCTTACAGCTGTGGAAAACGCTCCTTTTAAATTTTTGAAAGCGATTTCTTGTTCCGTTCCCCATTTCCATCTGACATTTTTCTTAAGTAATGCTATTAGCGGTATTTCTTTTGTACTGAGGTCTGGTATCAGCTTTTTGAAATAGTTTACCATTCCTAAAAATCCCCGCAAAGTTTTTAAATTGGTTGGCCTAGGGTAGTTGTTTATGACTTCGATTCTATCTTCTGCAAGACTAATCCCTTTTGTGTCTAATTTGAATCCTAAATACAATACCTCTTTTTGGAAAAACTGACACTTTTGAATATTTAATTTTAATCCGGCTTGATCAAGTTCTTCGAGAACAGTATGAATATGTCGTAGATGGCTTGTTATATCCGGTGAGAAAATTAATAAATCATCTATGTAATGTACAACAAATTCTCCATGCCTATTTAAAATTGTGTGTAATGCGCGAACCAAAGCAGCGCATGCACTTTGTAGTCCAAATGGTACTACCCTAAATCGGTACACCACTCCGTCGATAGAAAAAGCGGTATAATTTCGACACTTTTCTGCCAAAGGTATTAACCAAAAACTGTGTTTCAAATCGATTTTGGAGAAAATGTGTGATCCTGTGATTCGTCCAAAAATGGCTTCTATGTTCAAAGGCGCTTCGTATTGCGCGATTGTGTGCGAATTAATGTTTCTTGCATCTAAACATAATCGCAAATCACCATTTGATTTTTTTACGCATACTATCGGGTTGATATATGGAGAGTCACATCTTTCGATCACCTTGTCTTTGATCATATTTTCAATTTCCTGTCCGACGCTTTGCCTGTATTTATACGGGATTGGATATGTTTTCGATTTAAAATTTTCTAAGTTTTTAACTTTAAAAGAATGTTCATAATTTTTAGCCACTCGGCTTTCTTCATTAATAAGATCTCCATAATTTTCTAAAATCTTCTCTATTTCCTTCTCCATGTTTTCTCCACATATTATTTTTCTTTCATCCTCAGTTTGTTCACATGTGTTCACTGTCCGTATTACTTCTTCACAAAATTCTGGATTCTCGTCCATAATTGCCATTTCTTCTCTGTCCTCTTCCGTTATTTCTTCTTCTATTTTTTCTTTATCTTTAATTTCTATCTGGTATTCCGAGCACCATGTTTCGGCTCCTTCCATTTTTCTGCTTATAACTTCCTTTTTTTTCTGCTTTCTTTTCGAACTCTTCTTCTTTTTTTTATTCTCTTTTCCTCTTCGGATTGATTTTTTTCTTGAGCTTTCGATTTATCCTCTACCGTCATATTGATTTCTTTATGTTTTTCTTGTCCATTTATCCTTTCAGAAAATTTTCTCCTGTCTGTTTCCTTTTCTTCTTCTATGTTGTCTGGTTCTGCTCTGATTTCCAGTTGATTTTCCGAAAAATTGATGGTGATATGTTTTTCACTCAATTCATCAATTCCCGCTATCATATCATGATTTAGATCTTCGATCACCACACATTGCATAATATAGAATTGGTCTCCCACTCTGATCCGTACTCCTAAACCTTCGTTTACTGTCGTCAATTTTTTATTATTTGCACCCACTAAAGCCACCCTCGGAATCTTATACACAAATCTGTCCATATTTAATTCTTTTACTAGTTTTTTATTGATTAACGAAATTTCCGATCCAGAATCAATCAGAATTTTAATCGCTTTATGTTTTATAAATGCATCTAAAAAAATTAGACTGGAATTAGAATTTTGTTTTTCGTTTCCCGCCAACTGTATAAACTCTCTCGGGTGACAAAATATACCGGAGAGTTTTTTACTTTTGTTTAGTGGATGCCTTATTGAAAATCCTGTCTGGATTCATTGAATACTTCTTCTTCCTCTTTTTCTATTGCTACATGATTCATCTCTCTTCTGTTTTGTCGTTGGAATCTCTGATTATTTCTATCGTCCCTTTGTTCGTTCGTATTCCTATTCGGAGAATTTTGTGCATCTCTATTCCTGTTGTGATTTTCATTTGTTCTATTTTGTGTATCATTCCGGTTATCGTAATTTTGTTGTCTATTGTAATTATTGTAATTTCTCGGCCTATATTCGTTTGTTGATCTGGGATGTCGGTTTCTCTGGTCATAATTTGATGAATACCTTCTTTCCGGTCCATTATATTGGTCATGTTGTCTTCTATTTCTCATTTCTTTTCTTTTCGCTTCTTTTAATTGAAGGAATTGGCACAAACTATCAATATCTTGATAGTTTCTCAAAATCACGTGATCTTCCAACGTTTCCTCAAAATGTCTGCTGATCATTTCTACCAGCTGTTCGGTAGAATATTTGTATTCTAGATATTTTGAATTGTTATATATCTGCAAAGCATATCTTTCTTCAGATATTCCCATTTTTTCGTGATATTTTCCATTCTGTAGCTATTGGTTGATTTCTCTCTGTTTATTTTTCCCCCAGAAATAGTTGAGAAATTTATTTTCAAAATCTGTCCAATTTTCAAACTCATCTTCCTTGCTTTCATACCATAACGCTGCTCCTTCTTTCAAATGGTTTCTAATTGTTTCTTTGCAATCGTCAAAATATCTAATATGTTGTAATTTGGTTTTCAAATTTTTAACAAACGGTACTGGGTGTGTTTTCCGAATATCCCCGCCAAATTGTATTTTCGACTCGCTTGTTCCATGGATGATAACTTCTTTTCTCTCTACCCCTCTTAGTTCAATTTCTGCCATTTGTTTTTCATTTTGCTTTAATCTTCTTTCTATTTCCTTCCTGTCTTCTTGTAGCGCCATTTCAAATTTTTCTTCTAACTGTTCTAATTCTTTTTTCTGTACAGTCTTAATATCTTTCATTTTAGTTTCTATTTCTTCTCTCTGCATCTCTAGTTTCCTCTCTGTTTCTTCTCTGACTTTTTCTAAACAGACTTTTACCTCATTTTCATATTTGTCAAAACGCTTTTCCATTTTTCTATCATTTTCTTCTAATTTTTGTTCTATTGCTAGCCTTGTTTCCCGTTGGTTTTCTTCCATTGTCTGTTTTGTTTCCCTTTGATTCTCTTGTATTTGTTGTGTCTGTAATTGCATTAGTTGTAATATTTTCTCTATTCCTGATAATTCTTTTTTCTCCTCAACTATTGTAACATTTCCTTCATTATCCGATCCTTCTTCAACAATTGTTTCCTCTTCTCTGTTATCCTCCTTCCTTTCTTGCATTTTGCTTTGACTCCTTGTGGTCGACATGTTGTTTCTTTTCGTTACTGTTTTTGTCCCCGCCAAATGTGAAATTTTACAACACTCTATATGTTTCAGAACACGACAATATTTCTCCCCAAATGTATTAAATTTTCACGACAAATATCAAATATGCAATCAGTAAAATTCAAATAATTCCAAATAAATATCAAATGTACGATTGGTAAAGAAAATAAAATCAAATAATTCAATAGCAGTATATATCCACTAACTACAATCCATTAATAAATCAAATTTATATTCCCTGGAAAAATTGTCAAAATACTTTCAAATTCAAATTCCCTCAATGTTATATGTTTTTATCTCTGGATCACCTGTACTTATTCCAGATCTCTTTCCCTTCCTTCAAATGTAAAGCTGCGATATTTTTAAGCCCCACGTTTTGGAAGCCAGTTATTGAGATATTTAAAGTCTTGGTGCGCCAAGCAATAATTAGCTAATTAATTTTTTTGATTAATTAAAATTATTTAAATGATATGATTATGACTCTATCACAATTTTTAATTCTTTTATCTCAGGGTTAAATTCGTGCTTCAATATCTATGCTATTACATGTGAAAGGTAAGGTCCAGAGAATACCGGAATAATAAAAAACACATATGATCTAACACTATATATTGAAATAAAATAATGAAATAATTCACACTCAAAAGTTTTCAATAAACAAATCTCATATAAGGATTCTCAAAATTTTGTTCTCCGTACGTGAACAATCAAAATTTATGGTACAAACAATATTAATTGAAAACTCAAAATCCCAAACTATTCTAACTCTCCTAATCAAAATATTTATATCCTTTCTAAATTACGAGTAAAAATTGTGTTATCAATAAAAAAAAACTGCAGAAAACAAAAATATCTCTCTCTGATGATGAGTGGTCCAAATCCTTGTTCCTTGTAGACTGTATTATCTCCTCTCAACCGCTCCCTATGTAATCAGCAATCTTACAACAGATTGTTGCAAGTATATCGTCCTTAATGATCTCCTTCAAAAGCAAAAATCATTCAAATTATGATAGCCTTTCTCCTCTCGATAAACTGAATCTCTCGTTGGCCCGAGTGAAAAATGACTCTTGGAATATCTTCTCTTTACGATAAACTGAATCTCTCGTTGGCCTGAACAGTGACTCTTGGAATATAAGTAGGAAAATATGACTTACAATATTTTGCTGTTTCACCTGTACTTATTCCAGATCTCTTTCCCTTCCTTCAAATGTAAAGCTGCGATATTTTTAAGCCCCACGTTTTGGAAGCCAGTTATTGAGATATTTAAAGTCTTGGTGCGCCAAGCAATAATTAGCTAATTAATTTTTTTGATTAATTAAAATTATTTAAATGATATGATTATGACTCTATCACAATTTTTAATTCTTTTATCTCAGGGTTAAATTCGTGCTTCAATATCTATGCTATTACATGTGAAAGGTAAGGTCCAGAGAATACCGGAATAATAAAAAACACATATGATCTAACACTATATATTGAAATAAAATAATGAAATAATTCACACTCAAAAGTTTTCAATAAACAAATCTCATATAAGGATTCTCAAAATTTTGTTCTCCGTACGTGAACAATCAAAATTTATGGTACAAACAATATTAATTGAAAACTCAAAATCCCAAACTATTCTAACTCTCCTAATCAAAATATTTATATCCTTTCTAAATTACGAGTAAAAATTGTGTTATCAATAAAAAAAACTGCAGAAAACAAAAATATCTCTCTCTGATGATGAGTGGTCCAAATCCTTGTTCCTTGTAGACTGTATTATCTCCTCTCAACCGCTCCCTATGTAATCAGCAATCTTACAACAGATTGTTGCAAGTATATCGTCCTTAATGATCTCCTTCAAAAGCAAAAATCATTCAAATTATGATAGCCTTTCTCCTCTCGATAAACTGAATCTCTCGTTGGCCCGAGTGAAAAATGACTCTTGGAATATCTTCTCTTTACGATAAACTGAATCTCTCGTTGGCCTGAACAGTGACTCTTGGAATATAAGTAGGAAAATATGACTTACAATATTTTGCTGTTTCACCTGTACTTATTCCAGATCTCTTTCCCTTCCTTCAAATGTAAAGCTGCGATATTTTTAAGCCCCACGTTTTGGAAGCCAGTTATTGAGATATTTAAAGTCTTGGTGCGCCAAGCAATAATTAGCTAATTAATTTTTTTGATTAATTAAAATTATTTAAATGATATGATTATGACTCTATCACAATTTTTAATTCTTTTATCTCAGGGTTAAATTCGTGCTTCAATATCTATGCTATTACATGTGAAAGGTAAGGTCCAGAGAATACCGGAATAATAAAAAACACATATGATCTAACACTATATATTGAAATAAAATAATGAAATAATTCACACTCAAAAGTTTTCAATAAACAAATCTCATATAAGGATTCTCAAAATTTTGTTCTCCGTACGTGAACAATCAAAATTTATGGTACAAACAATATTAATTGAAAACTCAAAATCCCAAACTATTCTAACTCTCCTAATCAAAATATTTATATCCTTTCTAAATTACGAGTAAAAATTGTGTTATCAATAAAAAAAAACTGCAGAAAACAAAAATATCTCTCTCTGATGATGAGTGGTCCAAATCCTTGTTCCTTGTAGACTGTATTATCTCCTCTCAACCGCTCCCTATGTAATCAGCAATCTTACAACAGATTGTTGCAAGTATATCGTCCTTAATGATCTCCTTCAAAAGCAAAAATCATTCAAATTATGATAGCCTTTCTCCTCTCGATAAACTGAATCTCTCGTTGGCCCGAGTGAAAAATGACTCTTGGAATATCTTCTCTTTACGATAAACTGAATCTCTCGTTGGCCTGAACAGTGACTCTTGGAATATAAGTAGGAAAATATGACTTACAATATTTTGCTGCTTCAGCTTCTGTCAGATACACTAACTCCACAAAAACTCACTAACATTCAACACTACTGCTTGCTACTTCTTTGGAACCACCAGAGAACAATCACTGTTCCTCTTACAGACTTGGAAAATCAACTGACTATATCTTTTCTCTCTCCTCAATCTCGCTAAACTTTTTTTTACATACTTATCCCACCTTTTTCAATCTCCGCCAATCACAACTCGTCACAATTCCCCCATTTTTTCATTTCGATAACAAACAAATTTTTACCTATACTTATAAATTTCCTAAAACTTATTTACAAATAATATTTTTCTATAATTCTTAAAAACTAACAAAAACCACTTTCTATAATCCCTTCTATTGTCTTTAATCACTGCATTAATGTATTTTGAAAAACCCCATTCAATTGTCTGTGGCTTTCACTTAAACTTATGCGGGTCACTCAAGTATAACAAAGAAATAATTTATGCAAAGCTTACACTATGTTTAGTACAGGAAATCCAAGGATTTAATAACTTTCCTTCTCCGAAATGTTTGTTGGATATTATCCTACTTATCTGAATTATTTTAATGTTTTTGAACTTTGAAATATTTTTAAACAAACCAATATTTTTCTCGATTTTACATATCATAACAAATCCCCGCCATTTGATCTGCCGAAAACTCTTTGTTAAATTTTAAAAATGACAAAAGTTTTCTAGGATCAAATTATTTCACTATGTTATTAAAATCTATTCATGATATTGATAGATGTCGTGAATGTTAAAAATACCCCGTATATTTCCTGTCTCTATGTGCGCTAATTCATAACTATTTACCCCATTTTCCGTATTGACCCTATATGGACCTTCAAATATCGGCATCAATTTAGCACAAATACCATTTTGTAAATTCGACACCCTCAGTGCCTTCACTAAGACTTTATCTCCTTTCTGGAATTTGATCGGCCTTCTTCTTCGGGTTCTCTCTTGTCTTTGGAGATATTTCTCTCCACTTCGTCTCAATCTTCTTTGAACCAATTCGATCACTTCTTCGTATTGTTTGGGGGCGGTGTCTTCCCACGGTCTTGTAGGCATTGTTCCTTTCATTATATATAAAGGCGTCTCTTTGGTAACCGTATTTGGAGCACAATTCAAATAGGTCTCGATCTCAAACACTTTTCTGTCCCAATGTCGATGATGTTCTTCCGCGGCAATTCGTAGAAATTTTGTGACTTCTTGTATAAAACGCTCCGATGGGTTGCTCTGTGGATGACGGATGCTTATAAATTTTGTATCGATGCCTCTCTCTCTTAATTCCCTTTTAAAACGTTCGTTCCTAAAATATGTCGCATTGTCCAATAAAATATTGTCTGGTCTTCCCACCGTTTCTATAAAATTGTCTATCTTCCTAAGTATTTCAATTCCTTTTGTGGTTCTGCATGCGTACAATTTAACATATTTTGAGAAAAGATCCACCATAACTAATATGTGTTTATTCCTTTGAGTTGTTGGTATCAAATCGCTCAACATATCAATAGCAACAATATCCAGTTTCTTCCGAGCTACGACGTTTTTTGTGACGTTTTCATTTTTAAAGTTCCTACTTTTACACTTTTGGCATGTCACACAATTTCGAGTCACCTCCTTGGCTATTGTATAGTCCTGTCGACAAATGTAGTTCTCCCTGAACATAAGCCACACCTTTCTACTTCCAATATGTCCGTTGTCACAGTGTAACTTTAAAAAAACTTCTTTTGCCATTTGCTCCGTGATTACATAGAGTTCTTTACCATCGACCCTCTTAAAATATAGGTTATTTTCTTGTTCAGCCCTTTGCTTTTCTCTTTCATTCAATTCTTCCTGATTTTCCCTGATTTTGGCCAACGAAAATAAGCCTGCTTCTTCTCTCATTATGTTCATGCCTACGTGGAGAGTTTTGTGCTCCTCTTTGCGGAATTGTTCATCTCTCGTCAACGCATCAGCCAAAATATTGTCCGTTCCTTTGATATATTTAAATTCAAAATCATATTCTTGGAGTAAAAGAATGCCCCTATGAATTCTATTATTTACCAACCTATTTTTCATTATGTGTATCAACGCTGCGTGGTCCGTTTCAATGGTGAATCTTGCCCCAAGTAGGTAAAAACGTAATTTGTTTACACAAAATAACACACTGGCAAACTCTAATTCAGTAACGCTGTATTTTCTCTCATACGTTTTGGTTACACGGGAAACAAAACATATTGGCACCTCTATATCGTCTTGTATCTGTGATAACACCCCTGCAAATTTTTTTATGGAAGCATCGGTCCTGAGAATGAAAGGTTGCTCATATCTTGGGTGGTGCACTCTTACAGCTGTGGAAAACGCTCCTTTTAAATTTTTGAAAGCGATTTCTTGTTCCGTTCCCCATTTCCATCTGACATTTTTCTTAAGTAATGCTATTAGCGGTATTTCTTTTGTACTGAGGTCTGGTATCAGCTTTTTGAAATAGTTTACCATTCCTAAAAATCCCCGCAAAGTTTTTAAATTGGTTGGCCTAGGGTAGTTGTTTATGACTTCGATTCTATCTTCTGCAAGACTAATCCCTTTTGTGTCTAATTTGAATCCTAAATACAATACCTCTTTTTGGAAAAACTGACACTTTTGAATATTTAATTTTAATCCGGCTTGATCAAGTTCTTCGAGAACAGTATGAATATGTCGTAGATGGCTTGTTATATCCGGTGAGAAAATTAATAAATCATCTATGTAATGTACAACAAATTCTCCATGCCTATTTAAAATTGTGTGTAATGCGCGAACCAAAGCAGCGCATGCACTTTGTAGTCCAAATGGTACTACCCTAAATCGGTACACCACTCCGTCGATAGAAAAAGCGGTATAATTTCGACACTTTTCTGCCAAAGGTATTAACCAAAAACTGTGTTTCAAATCGATTTTGGAGAAAATGTGTGATCCTGTGATTCGTCCAAAAATGGCTTCTATGTTCAAAGGCGCTTCGTATTGCGCGATTGTGTGCGAATTAATGTTTCTTGCATCTAAACATAATCGCAAATCACCATTTGATTTTTTTACGCATACTATCGGGTTGATATATGGAGAGTCACATCTTTCGATCACCTTGTCTTTGATCATATTTTCAATTTCCTGTCCGACGCTTTGCCTGTATTTATACGGGATTGGATATGTTTTCGATTTAAAATTTTCTAAGTTTTTAACTTTAAAAGAATGTTCATAATTTTTAGCCACTCGGCTTTCTTCATTAATAAGATCTCCATAATTTTCTAAAATCTTCTCTATTTCCTTCTCCATGTTTTCTCCACATATTATTTTTCTTTCATCCTCAGTTTGTTCACATGTGTTCACTGTCCGTATTACTTCTTCACAAAATTCTGGATTCTCGTCCATAATTGCCATTTCTTCTCTGTCCTCTTCCGTTATTTCTTCTTCTATTTTTTCTTTATCTTTAATTTCTATCTGGTATTCCGAGCACCATGTTTCGGCTCCTTCCATTTTTCTGCTTATAACTTCCTTTTTTTTCTGCTTTCTTTTCGAACTCTTCTTCTTTTTTTTATTCTCTTTTCCTCTTCGGATTGATTTTTTTCTTGAGCTTTCGATTTATCCTCTACCGTCATATTGATTTCTTTATGTTTTTCTTGTCCATTTATCCTTTCAGAAAATTTTCTCCTGTCTGTTTCCTTTTCTTCTTCTATGTTGTCTGGTTCTGCTCTGATTTCCAGTTGATTTTCCGAAAAATTGATGGTGATATGTTTTTCACTCAATTCATCAATTCCCGCTATCATATCATGATTTAGATCTTCGATCACCACACATTGCATAATATAGAATTGGTCTCCCACTCTGATCCGTACTCCTAAACCTTCGTTTACTGTCGTCAATTTTTTATTATTTGCACCCACTAAAGCCACCCTCGGAATCTTATACACAAATCTGTCCATATTTAATTCTTTTACTAGTTTTTTATTGATTAACGAAATTTCCGATCCAGAATCAATCAGAATTTTAATCGCTTTATGTTTTATAAATGCATCTAAAAAAATTAGACTGGAATTAGAATTTTGTTTTTCGTTTCCCGCCAACTGTATAAACTCTCTCGGGTGACAAAATATACCGGAGAGTTTTTTACTTTTGTTTAGTGGATGCCTTATTGAAAATCCTGTCTGGATTCATTGAATACTTCTTCTTCCTCTTTTTCTATTGCTACATGATTCATCTCTCTTCTGTTTTGTCGTTGGAATCTCTGATTATTTCTATCGTCCCTTTGTTCGTTCGTATTCCTATTCGGAGAATTTTGTGCATCTCTATTCCTGTTGTGATTTTCATTTGTTCTATTTTGTGTATCATTCCGGTTATCGTAATTTTGTTGTCTATTGTAATTATTGTAATTTCTCGGCCTATATTCGTTTGTTGATCTGGGATGTCGGTTTCTCTGGTCATAATTTGATGAATACCTTCTTTCCGGTCCATTATATTGGTCATGTTGTCTTCTATTTCTCATTTCTTTTCTTTTCGCTTCTTTTAATTGAAGGAATTGGCACAAACTATCAATATCTTGATAGTTTCTCAAAATCACGTGATCTTCCAACGTTTCCTCAAAATGTCTGCTGATCATTTCTACCAGCTGTTCGGTAGAATATTTGTATTCTAGATATTTTGAATTGTTATATATCTGCAAAGCATATCTTTCTTCAGATATTCCCATTTTTTCGTGATATTTTCCATTCTGTAGCTATTGGTTGATTTCTCTCTGTTTATTTTTCCCCCAGAAATAGTTGAGAAATTTATTTTCAAAATCTGTCCAATTTTCAAACTCATCTTCCTTGCTTTCATACCATAACGCTGCTCCTTCTTTCAAATGGTTTCTAATTGTTTCTTTGCAATCGTCAAAATATCTAATATGTTGTAATTTGGTTTTCAAATTTTTAACAAACGGTACTGGGTGTGTTTTCCGAATATCCCCGCCAAATTGTATTTTCGACTCGCTTGTTCCATGGATGATAACTTCTTTTCTCTCTACCCCTCTTAGTTCAATTTCTGCCATTTGTTTTTCATTTTGCTTTAATCTTCTTTCTATTTCCTTCCTGTCTTCTTGTAGCGCCATTTCAAATTTTTCTTCTAACTGTTCTAATTCTTTTTTCTGTACAGTCTTAATATCTTTCATTTTAGTTTCTATTTCTTCTCTCTGCATCTCTAGTTTCCTCTCTGTTTCTTCTCTGACTTTTTCTAAACAGACTTTTACCTCATTTTCATATTTGTCAAAACGCTTTTCCATTTTTCTATCATTTTCTTCTAATTTTTGTTCTATTGCTAGCCTTGTTTCCCGTTGGTTTTCTTCCATTGTCTGTTTTGTTTCCCTTTGATTCTCTTGTATTTGTTGTGTCTGTAATTGCATTAGTTGTAATATTTTCTCTATTCCTGATAATTCTTTTTTCTCCTCAACTATTGTAACATTTCCTTCATTATCCGATCCTTCTTCAACAATTGTTTCCTCTTCTCTGTTATCCTCCTTCCTTTCTTGCATTTTGCTTTGACTCCTTGTGGTCGACATGTTGTTTCTTTTCGTTACTGTTTTTGTCCCCGCCAAATGTGAAATTTTACAACACTCTATATGTTTCAGAACACGACAATATTTCTCCCCAAATGTATTAAATTTTCACGACAAATATCAAATATGCAATCAGTAAAATTCAAATAATTCCAAATAAATATCAAATGTACGATTGGTAAAGAAAATAAAATCAAATAATTCAATAGCAGTAAATATCCACTAACTACAATCCATCAATAAATCAAATTTATATTCCCTGGAAAAATTGTCAAAATACTTTCAAATTCAAATTCCCTCAATGTTATATGTTTTTATCTCTGGATCACCTGTACTTATTCCAGATCTCTTTCCCTTCCTTCAAATGTAAAGCTGCGATATTTTTAAGCCCCACGTTTTGGAAGCCAGTTATTGAGATATTTAAAGTCTTGGTGCGCCAAGCAATAATTAGCTAATTAATTTTTTTGATTAATTAAAATTATTTAAATGATATGATTATGACTCTATCACAATTTTTAATTCTTTTATCTCAGGGTTAAATTCGTGCTTCAATATCTATGCTATTACATGTGAAAGGTAAGG
The DNA here is from genome assembly GCF_040954645.1 of Diabrotica undecimpunctata. Lineage (NCBI taxonomy): Eukaryota > Metazoa > Arthropoda > Insecta > Coleoptera > Chrysomelidae > Diabrotica > Diabrotica undecimpunctata. The sequence goes on along the minus strand of NC_092806.1, from coordinate 86,320,555 downwards.
TCCAGAGAATACCGGAATAATAAAAAACACATGATCTAACACTATATATTGAAATAAAATAATGAAATAATTCACACTCAAAAGTTTTCAATAAACAAATCTCATATAAGGATTCTCAAAATTTTGTTCTCCGTACGTGAACAATCAAAATTTATGGTACAAACAATATTAATTGAAAACTCAAAATCCCAAACTATTCTAACTCTCCTAATCAAAATATTTATATCCTTTCTAAATTACGAGTAAAAATTGTGTTATCAATAAAAAAAAAACTGCAGAAAACAAAAATATCTCTCTCTGATGATGAGTGGTCCAAATCCTTGTTCCTTGTAGACTGTATTATCTCCTCTCAACCGCTCCCTATGTAATCAGCAATCTTACAACAGATTGTTGCAAGTATATCGTCCTTAATGATCTCCTTCAAAAGCAAAAATCATTCAAATTATGATAGCCTTTCTCCTCTCGATAAACTGAATCTCTCGTTGGCCCGAGTGAAAAATGACTCTTGGAATATCTTCTCTTTACGATAAACTGAATCTCTCGTTGGCCTGAACAGTGACTCTTGGAATATAAGTAGGAAAATATGACTTACAATATTTTGCTGTTTCACCTGTACTTATTCCAGATCTCTTTCCCTTCCTTCAAATGTAAAGCTGCGATATTTTTAAGCCCCACGTTTTGGAAGCCAGTTATTGAGATATTTAAAGTCTTGGTGCGCCAAGCAATAATTAGCTAATTAATTTTTTTGATTAATTAAAATTATTTAAATGATATGATTATGACTCTATCACAATTTTTAATTCTTTTATCTCAGGGTTAAATTCGTGCTTCAATATCTATGCTATTACATGTGAAAGGTAAGGTCCAGAGAATACCGGAATAATAAAAAACACATATGATCTAACACTATATATTGAAATAAAATAATGAAATAATTCACACTCAAAAGTTTTCAATAAACAAATCTCATATAAGGATTCTCAAAATTTTGTTCTCCGTACGTGAACAATCAAAATTTATGGTACAAACAATATTAATTGAAAACTCAAAATCCCAAACTATTCTAACTCTCCTAATCAAAATATTTATATCCTTTCTAAATTACGAGTAAAAATTGTGTTATCAATAAAAAAAAACTGCAGAAAACAAAAATATCTCTCTCTGATGATGAGTGGTCCAAATCCTTGTTCCTTGTAGACTGTATTATCTCCTCTCAACCGCTCCCTATGTAATCAGCAATCTTACAACAGATTGTTGCAAGTATATCGTCCTTAATGATCTCCTTCAAAAGCAAAAATCATTCAAATTATGATAGCCTTTCTCCTCTCGATAAACTGAATCTCTCGTTGGCCCGAGTGAAAAATGACTCTTGGAATATCTTCTCTTTACGATAAACTGAATCTCTCGTTGGCCTGAACAGTGACTCTTGGAATATAAGTAGGAAAATATGACTTACAATATTTTGCTGCTTCAGCTTCTGTCAGATACACTAACTCCACAAAAACTCACTAACATTCAACACTACTGCTTGCTACTTCTTTGGAACCACCAGAGAACAATCACTGTTCCTCTTACAGACTTGGAAAATCAACTGACTATATCTTTTCTCTCTCCTCAATCTCGCTAAACTTTTTTTTACATACTTATCCCACCTTTTTCAATCTCCGCCAATCACAACTCGTCACAATTCCCCCATTTTTTCATTTCGATAACAAACAAATTTTTACCTATACTTATAAATTTCCTAAAACTTATTTACAAATAATATTTTTCTATAATTCTTAAAAACTAACAAAAACCACTTTCTATAATCCCTTCTATTGTCTTTAATCACTGCATTAATGTATTTTGAAAAACCCCATTCAATTGTCTGTGGCTTTCACTTAAACTTATGCGGGTCACTCAAGTATAACAAAGAAATAATTTATGCAAAGCTTACACTATGTTTAGTACAGGAAATCCAAGGATTTAATAACTTTCCTTCTCCGAAATGTTTGTTGGATATTATCCTACTTATCTGAATTATTTTAATGTTTTTGAACTTTGAAATATTTTTAAACAAACCAATATTTTTCTCGATTTTACATATCATAACAAATCCCCGCCATTTGATCTGCCGAAAACTCTTTGTTAAATTTTAAAAATGACAAAAGTTTTCTAGGATCAAATTATTTCACTATGTTATTAAAATCTATTCATGATATTGATAGATGTCGTGAATGTTAAAAATACCCCGTATATTTCCTGTCTCTATGTGCGCTAATTCATAACTATTTACCCCATTTTCCGTATTGACCCTATATGGACCTTCAAATATCGGCATCAATTTAGCACAAATACCATTTTGTAAATTCGACACCCTCAGTGCCTTCACTAAGACTTTATCTCCTTTCTGGAATTTGATCGGCCTTCTTCTTCGGGTTCTCTCTTGTCTTTGGAGATATTTCTCTCCACTTCGTCTCAATCTTCTTTGAACCAATTCGATCACTTCTTCGTATTGTTTGGGGGCGGTGTCTTCCCACGGTCTTGTAGGCATTGTTCCTTTCATTATATATAAAGGCGTCTCTTTGGTAACCGTATTTGGAGCACAATTCAAATAGGTCTCGATCTCAAACACTTTTCTGTCCCAATGTCGATGATGTTCTTCCGCGGCAATTCGTAGAAATTTTGTGACTTCTTGTATAAAACGCTCCGATGGGTTGCTCTGTGGATGACGGATGCTTATAAATTTTGTATCGATGCCTCTCTCTCTTAATTCCCTTTTAAAACGTTCGTTCCTAAAATATGTCGCATTGTCCAATAAAATATTGTCTGGTCTTCCCACCGTTTCTATAAAATTGTCTATCTTCCTAAGTATTTCAATTCCTTTTGTGGTTCTGCATGCGTACAATTTAACATATTTTGAGAAAAGATCCACCATAACTAATATGTGTTTATTCCTTTGAGTTGTTGGTATCAAATCGCTCAACATATCAATAGCAACAATATCCAGTTTCTTCCGAGCTACGACGTTTTTTGTGACGTTTTCATTTTTAAAGTTCCTACTTTTACACTTTTGGCATGTCACACAATTTCGAGTCACCTCCTTGGCTATTGTATAGTCCTGTCGACAAATGTAGTTCTCCCTGAACATAAGCCACACCTTTCTACTTCCAATATGTCCGTTGTCACAGTGTAACTTTAAAAAAACTTCTTTTGCCATTTGCTCCGTGATTACATAGAGTTCTTTACCATCGACCCTCTTAAAATATAGGTTATTTTCTTGTTCAGCCCTTTGCTTTTCTCTTTCATTCAATTCTTCCTGATTTTCCCTGATTTTGGCCAACGAAAATAAGCCTGCTTCTTCTCTCATTATGTTCATGCCTACGTGGAGAGTTTTGTGCTCCTCTTTGCGGAATTGTTCATCTCTCGTCAACGCATCAGCCAAAATATTGTCCGTTCCTTTGATATATTTAAATTCAAAATCATATTCTTGGAGTAAAAGAATGCCCCTATGAATTCTATTATTTACCAACCTATTTTTCATTATGTGTATCAACGCTGCGTGGTCCGTTTCAATGGTGAATCTTGCCCCAAGTAGGTAAAAACGTAATTTGTTTACACAAAATAACACACTGGCAAACTCTAATTCAGTAACGCTGTATTTTCTCTCATACGTTTTGGTTACACGGGAAACAAAACATATTGGCACCTCTATATCGTCTTGTATCTGTGATAACACCCCTGCAAATTTTTTTATGGAAGCATCGGTCCTGAGAATGAAAGGTTGCTCATATCTTGGGTGGTGCACTCTTACAGCTGTGGAAAACGCTCCTTTTAAATTTTTGAAAGCGATTTCTTGTTCCGTTCCCCATTTCCATCTGACATTTTTCTTAAGTAATGCTATTAGCGGTATTTCTTTTGTACTGAGGTCTGGTATCAGCTTTTTGAAATAGTTTACCATTCCTAAAAATCCCCGCAAAGTTTTTAAATTGGTTGGCCTAGGGTAGTTGTTTATGACTTCGATTCTATCTTCTGCAAGACTAATCCCTTTTGTGTCTAATTTGAATCCTAAATACAATACCTCTTTTTGGAAAAACTGACACTTTTGAATATTTAATTTTAATCCGGCTTGATCAAGTTCTTCGAGAACAGTATGAATATGTCGTAGATGGCTTGTTATATCCGGTGAGAAAATTAATAAATCATCTATGTAATGTACAACAAATTCTCCATGCCTATTTAAAATTGTGTGTAATGCGCGAACCAAAGCAGCGCATGCACTTTGTAGTCCAAATGGTACTACCCTAAATCGGTACACCACTCCGTCGATAGAAAAAGCGGTATAATTTCGACACTTTTCTGCCAAAGGTATTAACCAAAAACTGTGTTTCAAATCGATTTTGGAGAAAATGTGTGATCCTGTGATTCGTCCAAAAATGGCTTCTATGTTCAAAGGCGCTTCGTATTGCGCGATTGTGTGCGAATTAATGTTTCTTGCATCTAAACATAATCGCAAATCACCATTTGATTTTTTTACGCATACTATCGGGTTGATATATGGAGAGTCACATCTTTCGATCACCTTGTCTTTGATCATATTTTCAATTTCCTGTCCGACGCTTTGCCTGTATTTATACGGGATTGGATATGTTTTCGATTTAAAATTTTCTAAGTTTTTAACTTTAAAAGAATGTTCATAATTTTTAGCCACTCGGCTTTCTTCATTAATAAGATCTCCATAATTTTCTAAAATCTTCTCTATTTCCTTCTCCATGTTTTCTCCACATATTATTTTTCTTTCATCCTCAGTTTGTTCACATGTGTTCACTGTCCGTATTACTTCTTCACAAAATTCTGGATTCTCGTCCATAATTGCCATTTCTTCTCTGTCCTCTTCCGTTATTTCTTCTTCTATTTTTTCTTTATCTTTAATTTCTATCTGGTATTCCGAGCACCATGTTTCGGCTCCTTCCATTTTTCTGCTTATAACTTCCTTTTTTTTCTGCTTTCTTTTCGAACTCTTCTTCTTTTTTTTTATTCTCTTTTCCTCTTCGGATTGATTTTTTTCTTGAGCTTTCGATTTATCCTCTACCGTCATATTGATTTCTTTATGTTTTTCTTGTCCATTTATCCTTTCAGAAAATTTTCTCCTGTCTGTTTCCTTTTCTTCTTCTATGTTGTCTGGTTCTGCTCTGATTTCCAGTTGATTTTCCGAAAAATTGATGGTGATATGTTTTTCACTCAATTCATCAATTCCCGCTATCATATCATGATTTAGATCTTCGATCACCACACATTGCATAATATAGAATTGGTCTCCCACTCTGATCCGTACTCCTAAACCTTCGTTTACTGTCGTCAATTTTTTATTATTTGCACCCACTAAAGCCACCCTCGGAATCTTATACACAAATCTGTCCATATTTAATTCTTTTACTAGTTTTTTATTGATTAACGAAATTTCCGATCCAGAATCAATCAGAATTTTAATCGCTTTATGTTTTATAAATGCATCTAAAAAAATTAGACTGGAATTAGAATTTTGTTTTTCGTTTCCCGCCAACTGTATAAACTCTCTCGGGTGACAAAATATACCGGAGAGTTTTTTACTTTTGTTTAGTGGATGCCTTATTGAAAATCCTGTCTGGATTCATTGAATACTTCTTCTTCCTCTTTTTCTATTGCTACATGATTCATCTCTCTTCTGTTTTGTCGTTGGAATCTCTGATTATTTCTATCGTCCCTTTGTTCGTTCGTATTCCTATTCGGAGAATTTTGTGCATCTCTATTCCTGTTGTGATTTTCATTTGTTCTATTTTGTGTATCATTCCGGTTATCGTAATTTTGTTGTCTATTGTAATTATTGTAATTTCTCGGCCTATATTCGTTTGTTGATCTGGGATGTCGGTTTCTCTGGTCATAATTTGATGAATACCTTCTTTCCGGTCCATTATATTGGTCATGTTGTCTTCTATTTCTCATTTCTTTTCTTTTCGCTTCTTTTAATTGAAGGAATTGGCACAAACTATCAATATCTTGATAGTTTCTCAAAATCACGTGATCTTCCAACGTTTCCTCAAAATGTCTGCTGATCATTTCTACCAGCTGTTCGGTAGAATATTTGTATTCTAGATATTTTGAATTGTTATATATCTGCAAAGCATATCTTTCTTCAGATATTCCCATTTTTTCGTGATATTTTCCATTCTGTAGCTATTGGTTGATTTCTCTCTGTTTATTTTTCCCCCAGAAATAGTTGAGAAATTTATTTTCAAAATCTGTCCAATTTTCAAACTCATCTTCCTTGCTTTCATACCATAACGCTGCTCCTTCTTTCAAATGGTTTCTAATTGTTTCTTTGCAATCGTCAAAATATCTAATATGTTGTAATTTGGTTTTCAAATTTTTAACAAACGGTACTGGGTGTGTTTTCCGAATATCCCCGCCAAATTGTATTTTCGACTCGCTTGTTCCATGGATGATAACTTCTTTTCTCTCTACCCCTCTTAGTTCAATTTCTGCCATTTGTTTTTCATTTTGCTTTAATCTTCTTTCTATTTCCTTCCTGTCTTCTTGTAGCGCCATTTCAAATTTTTCTTCTAACTGTTCTAATTCTTTTTTCTGTACAGTCTTAATATCTTTCATTTTAGTTTCTATTTCTTCTCTCTGCATCTCTAGTTTCCTCTCTGTTTCTTCTCTGACTTTTTCTAAACAGACTTTTACCTCATTTTCATATTTGTCAAAACGCTTTTCCATTTTTCTATCATTTTCTTCTAATTTTTGTTCTATTGCTAGCCTTGTTTCCCGTTGGTTTTCTTCCATTGTCTGTTTTGTTTCCCTTTGATTCTCTTGTATTTGTTGTGTCTGTAATTGCATTAGTTGTAATATTTTCTCTATTCCTGATAATTCTTTTTTCTCCTCAACTATTGTAACATTTCCTTCATTATCCGATCCTTCTTCAACAATTGTTTCCTCTTCTCTGTTATCCTCCTTCCTTTCTTGCATTTTGCTTTGACTCCTTGTGGTCGACATGTTGTTTCTTTTCGTTACTGTTTTTGTCCCCGCCAAATGTGAAATTTTACAACACTCTATATGTTTCAGAACACGACAATATTTCTCCCCAAATGTATTAAATTTTCACGACAAATATCAAATATGCAATCAGTAAAATTCAAATAATTCCAAATAAATATCAAATGTACGATTGGTAAAGAAAATAAAATCAAATAATTCAATAGCAGTAAATATCCACTAACTACAATCCATCAATAAATCAAATTTATATTCCCTGGAAAAATTGTCAAAATACTTTCAAATTCAAATTCCCTCAATGTTATATGTTTTTATCTCTGGATCACCTGTACTTATTCCAGATCTCTTTCCCTTCCTTCAAATGTAAAGCTGCGATATTTTTAAGCCCCACGTTTTGGAAGCCAGTTATTGAGATATTTAAAGTCTTGGTGCGCCAAGCAATAATTAGCTAATTAATTTTTTTGATTAATTAAAATTATTTAAATGATATGATTATGACTCTATCACAATTTTTAATTCTTTTATCTCAGGGTTAAATTCGTGCTTCAATATCTATGCTATTACATGTGAAAGGTAAGGTCCAGAGAATACCGGAATAATAAAAAACACATGATCTAACACTATATATTGAAATAAAATAATGAAATAATTCACACTCAAAAGTTTTCAATAAACAAATCTCATATAAGGATTCTCAAAATTTTGTTCTCCGTACGTGAACAATCAAAATTTATGGTACAAACAATATTAATTGAAAACTCAAAATCCCAAACTATTCTAACTCTCCTAATCAAAATATTTATATCCTTTCTAAATTACGAGTAAAAATTGTGTTATCAATAAAAAAAAAAAACTGCAGAAAACAAAAATATCTCTCTCTGATGATGAGTGGTCCAAATCCTTGTTCCTTGTAGACTGTATTATCTCCTCTCAACCGCTCCCTATGTAATCAGCAATCTTACAACAGATTGTTGCAAGTATATCGTCCTTAATGATCTCCTTCAAAAGCAAAAATCATTCAAATTATGATAGCCTTTCTCCTCTCGATAAACTGAATCTCTCGTTGGCCCGAGTGAAAAATGACTCTTGGAATATCTTCTCTTTACGATAAACTGAATCTCTCGTTGGCCTGAACAGTGACTCTTGGAATATAAGTAGGAAAATATGACTTACAATATTTTGCTGTTTCACCTGTACTTATTCCAGATCTCTTTCCCTTCCTTCAAATGTAAAGCTGCGATATTTTTAAGCCCCACGTTTTGGAAGCCAGTTATTGAGATATTTAAAGTCTTGGTGCGCCAAGCAATAATTAGCTAATTAATTTTTTTGATTAATTAAAATTATTTAAATGATATGATTATGACTCTATCACAATTTTTAATTCTTTTATCTCAGGGTTAAATTCGTGCTTCAATATCTATGCTATTACATGTGAAAGGTAAGGTCCAGAGAATACCGGAATAATAAAAAACACATATGATCTAACACTATATATTGAAATAAAATAATGAAATAATTCACACTCAAAAGTTTTCAATAAACAAATCTCATATAAGGATTCTCAAAATTTTGTTCTCCGTACGTGAACAATCAAAATTTATGGTACAAACAATATTAATTGAAAACTCAAAATCCCAAACTATTCTAACTCTCCTAATCAAAATATTTATATCCTTTCTAAATTACGAGTAAAAATTGTGTTATCAATAAAAAAAAACTGCAGAAAACAAAAATATCTCTCTCTGATGATGAGTGGTCCAAATCCTTGTTCCTTGTAGACTGTATTATCTCCTCTCAACCGCTCCCTATGTAATCAGCAATCTTACAACAGATTGTTGCAAGTATATCGTCCTTAATGATCTCCTTCAAAAGCAAAAATCATTCAAATTATGATAGCCTTTCTCCTCTCGATAAACTGAATCTCTCGTTGGCCCGAGTGAAAAATGACTCTTGGAATATCTTCTCTTTACGATAAACTGAATCTCTCGTTGGCCTGAACAGTGACTCTTGGAATATAAGTAGGAAAATATGACTTACAATATTTTGCTGCTTCAGCTTCTGTCAGATACACTAACTCCACAAAAACTCACTAACATTCAACACTACTGCTTGCTACTTCTTTGGAACCACCAGAGAACAATCACTGTTCCTCTTACAGACTTGGAAAATCAACTGACTATATCTTTTCTCTCTCCTCAATCTCGCTAAACTTTTTTTTACATACTTATCCCACCTTTTTCAATCTCCGCCAATCACAACTCGTCACAATTCCCCCATTTTTTCATTTCGATAACAAACAAATTTTTACCTATACTTATAAATTTCCTAAAACTTATTTACAAATAATATTTTTCTATAATTCTTAAAAACTAACAAAAACCACTTTCTATAATCCCTTCTATTGTCTTTAATCACTGCATTAATGTATTTTGAAAAACCCCATTCAATTGTCTGTGGCTTTCACTTAAACTTATGCGGGTCACTCAAGTATAACAAAGAAATAATTTATGCAAAGCTTACACTATGTTTAGTACAGGAAATCCAAGGATTTAATAACTTTCCTTCTCCGAAATGTTTGTTGGATATTATCCTACTTATCTGAATTATTTTAATGTTTTTGAACTTTGAAATATTTTTAAACAAACCAATATTTTTCTCGATTTTACATATCATAACAAATCCCCGCCATTTGATCTGCCGAAAACTCTTTGTTAAATTTTAAAAATGACAAAAGTTTTCTAGGATCAAATTATTTCACTATGTTATTAAAATCTATTCATGATATTGATAGATGTCGTGAATGTTAAAAATACCCCGTATATTTCCTGTCTCTATGTGCGCTAATTCATAACTATTTACCCCATTTTCCGTATTGACCCTATATGGACCTTCAAATATCGGCATCAATTTAGCACAAATACCATTTTGTAAATTCGACACCCTCAGTGCCTTCACTAAGACTTTATCTCCTTTCTGGAATTTGATCGGCCTTCTTCTTCGGGTTCTCTCTTGTCTTTGGAGATATTTCTCTCCACTTCGTCTCAATCTTCTTTGAACCAATTCGATCACTTCTTCGTATTGTTTGGGGGCGGTGTCTTCCCACGGTCTTGTAGGCATTGTTCCTTTCATTATATATAAAGGCGTCTCTTTGGTAACCGTATTTGGAGCACAATTCAAATAGGTCTCGATCTCAAACACTTTTCTGTCCCAATGTCGATGATGTTCTTCCGCGGCAATTCGTAGAAATTTTGTGACTTCTTGTATAAAACGCTCCGATGGGTTGCTCTGTGGATGACGGATGCTTATAAATTTTGTATCGATGCCTCTCTCTCTTAATTCCCTTTTAAAACGTTCGTTCCTAAAATATGTCGCATTGTCCAATAAAATATTGTCTGGTCTTCCCACCGTTTCTATAAAATTGTCTATCTTCCTAAGTATTTCAATTCCTTTTGTGGTTCTGCATGCGTACAATTTAACATATTTTGAGAAAAGATCCACCATAACTAATATGTGTTTATTCCTTTGAGTTGTTGGTATCAAATCGCTCAACATATCAATAGCAACAATATCCAGTTTCTTCCGAGCTACGACGTTTTTTGTGACGTTTTCATTTTTAAAGTTCCTACTTTTACACTTTTGGCATGTCACACAATTTCGAGTCACCTCCTTGGCTATTGTATAGTCCTGTCGACAAATGTAGTTCTCCCTGAACATAAGCCACACCTTTCTACTTCCAATATGTCCGTTGTCACAGTGTAACTTTAAAAAAACTTCTTTTGCCATTTGCTCCGTGATTACATAGAGTTCTTTACCATCGACCCTCTTAAAATATAGGTTATTTTCTTGTTCAGCCCTTTGCTTTTCTCTTTCATTCAATTCTTCCTGATTTTCCCTGATTTTGGCCAACGAAAATAAGCCTGCTTCTTCTCTCATTATGTTCATGCCTACGTGGAGAGTTTTGTGCTCCTCTTTGCGGAATTGTTCATCTCTCGTCAACGCATCAGCCAAAATATTGTCCGTTCCTTTGATATATTTAAATTCAAAATCATATTCTTGGAGTAAAAGAATGCCCCTATGAATTCTATTATTTACCAACCTATTTTTCATTATGTGTATCAACGCTGCGTGGTCCGTTTCAATGGTGAATCTTGCCCCAAGTAGGTAAAAACGTAATTTGTTTACACAAAATAACACACTGGCAAACTCTAATTCAGTAACGCTGTATTTTCTCTCATACGTTTTGGTTACACGGGAAACAAAACATATTGGCACCTCTATATCGTCTTGTATCTGTGATAACACCCCTGCAAATTTTTTTATGGAAGCATCGGTCCTGAGAATGAAAGGTTGCTCATATCTTGGGTGGTGCACTCTTACAGCTGTGGAAAACGCTCCTTTTAAATTTTTGAAAGCGATTTCTTGTTCCGTTCCCCATTTCCATCTGACATTTTTCTTAAGTAATGCTATTAGCGGTATTTCTTTTGTACTGAGGTCTGGTATCAGCTTTTTGAAATAGTTTACCATTCCTAAAAATCCCCGCAAAGTTTTTAAATTGGTTGGCCTAGGGTAGTTGTTTATGACTTCGATTCTATCTTCTGCAAGACTAATCCCTTTTGTGTCTAATTTGAATCCTAAATACAATACCTCTTTTTGGAAAAACTGACACTTTTGAATATTTAATTTTAATCCGGCTTGATCAAGTTCTTCGAGAACAGTATGAATATGTCGTAGATGGCTTGTTATATCCGGTGAGAAAATTAATAAATCATCTATGTAATGTACAACAAATTCTCCATGCCTATTTAAAATTGTGTGTAATGCGCGAACCAAAGCAGCGCATGCACTTTGTAGTCCAAATGGTACTACCCTAAATCGGTACACCACTCCGTCGATAGAAAAAGCGGTATAATTTCGACACTTTTCTGCCAAAGGTATTAACCAAAAACTGTGTTTCAAATCGATTTTGGAGAAAATGTGTGATCCTGTGATTCGTCCAAAAATGGCTTCTATGTTCAAAGGCGCTTCGTATTGCGCGATTGTGTGCGAATTAATGTTTCTTGCATCTAAACATAATCGCAAATCACCATTTGATTTTTTTACGCATACTATCGGGTTGATATATGGAGAGTCACATCTTTCGATCACCTTGTCTTTGATCATATTTTCAATTTCCTGTCCGACGCTTTGCCTGTATTTATACGGGATTGGATATGTTTTCGATTTAAAATTTTCTAAGTTTTTAACTTTAAAAGAATGTTCATAATTTTTAGCCACTCGGCTTTCTTCATTAATAAGATCTCCATAATTTTCTAAAATCTTCTCTATTTCCTTCTCCATGTTTTCTCCACATATTATTTTTCTTTCATCCTCAGTTTGTTCACATGTGTTCACTGTCCGTATTACTTCTTCACAAAATTCTGGATTCTCGTCCATAATTGCCATTTCTTCTCTGTCCTCTTCCGTTATTTCTTCTTCTATTTTTTCTTTATCTTTAATTTCTATCTGGTATTCCGAGCACCATGTTTCGGCTCCTTCCATTTTTCTGCTTATAACTTCCTTTTTTTTCTGCTTTCTTTTCGAACTCTTCTTCTTTTTTTTTATTCTCTTTTCCTCTTCGGATTGATTTTTTTCTTGAGCTTTCGATTTATCCTCTACCGTCATATTGATTTCTTTATGTTTTTCTTGTCCATTTATCCTTTCAGAAAATTTTCTCCTGTCTGTTTCCTTTTCTTCTTCTATGTTGTCTGGTTCTGCTCTGATTTCCAGTTGATTTTCCGAAAAATTGATGGTGATATGTTTTTCACTCAATTCATCAATTCCCGCTATCATATCATGATTTAGATCTTCGATCACCACACATTGCATAATATAGAATTGGTCTCCCACTCTGATCCGTACTCCTAAACCTTCGTTTACTGTCGTCAATTTTTTATTATTTGCACCCACTAAAGCCACCCTCGGAATCTTATACACAAATCTGTCCATATTTAATTCTTTTACTAGTTTTTTATTGATTAACGAAATTTCCGATCCAGAATCAATCAGAATTTTAATCGCTTTATGTTTTATAAATGCATCTAAAAAAATTAGACTGGAATTAGAATTTTGTTTTTCGTTTCCCGCCAACTGTATAAACTCTCTCGGGTGACAAAATATACCGGAGAGTTTTTTACTTTTGTTTAGTGGATGCCTTATTGAAAATCCTGTCTGGATTCATTGAATACTTCTTCTTCCTCTTTTTCTATTGCTACATGATTCATCTCTCTTCTGTTTTGTCGTTGGAATCTCTGATTATTTCTATCGCCCCTTTGTTCGTTCGTATTCCTATTCGGAGAATTTTGTGCATCTCTATTCCTGTTGTGATTTTCATTTGTTCTATTTTGTGTATCATTCCGGTTATCGTAATTTTGTTGTCTATTGTAATTATTGTAATTTCTCGGCCTATATTCGTTTGTTGATCTGGGATGTCGGTTTCTCTGGTCATAATTTGATGAATACCTTCTTTCCGGTCCATTATATTGGTCATGTTGTCTTCTATTTCTCATTTCTTTTCTTTTCGCTTCTTTTAATTGAAGGAATTGGCACAAACTATCAATATCTTGATAGTTTCTCAAAATCACGTGATCTTCCAACGTTTCCTCAAAATGTCTGCTGATCATTTCTACCAGCTGTTCGGTAGAATATTTGTATTCTAGATATTTTGAATTGTTATATATCTGCAAAGCATATCTTTCTTCAGATATTCCCATTTTTTCGTGATATTTTCCATTCTGTAGCTCTTGGTTGATTTCTCTCTGTTTATTTTTCCCCCAGAAATAGTTGAGAAATTTATTTTCAAAATCTGTCCAATTTTCAAACTCATCTTCCTTGCTTTCATACCATAACGCTGCTCCTTCTTTCAAATGGTTTCTAATTGTTTCTTTGCAATCGTCAAAATATCTAATATGTTGTAATTTGGTTTTCAAATTTTTAACAAACGGTACTGGGTGTGTTTTCCGAATATCCCCGCCAAATTGTATTTTCGACTCGCTTGTTCCATGGATGATAACTTCTTTTCTCTCTACCCCTCTTAGTTCAATTTCTGCCATTTGTTTTTCATTTTGCTTTAATCTTCTTTCTATTTCCTTCCTGTCTTCTTGTAGCGCCATTTCAAATTTTTCTTCTAACTGTTCTAATTCTTTTTTCTGTACAGTCTTAATATCTTTCATTTTAGTTTCTATTTCTTCTCTCTGCATCTCTAGTTTCCTCTCTGTTTCTTCTCTGACTTTTTCTAAACAGACTTTTACCTCATTTTCATATTTGTCAAAACGCTTTTCCATTTTTCTATCATTTTCTTCTAATTTTTGTTCTATTGCTAGCCTTGTTTCCCGTTGGTTTTCTTCCATTGTCTGTTTTGTTTCCCTTTGATTCTCTTGTATTTGTTGTGTCTGTAATTGCATTAGTTGTAATATTTTCTCTATTCCTGATAATTCTTTTTTCTCCTCAACTATTGTAACATTTCCTTCATTATCCGATCCTTCTTCAACAATTGTTTCCTCTTCTCTGTTATCCTCCTCCCTTTCTTGCATTTTGCTTTGACTCCTTGTGGTCGACATGTTGTTTCTTTTCGTTACTGTTTTTGTCCCCGCCAAATGTGAAATTTTACAACACTCTATATGTTTCAGAACACGACAATATTTCTCCCCAAATGTATTAAATTTTCACGACAAATATCAAATATGCAATCAGTAAAATTCAAATAATTCCAAATAAATATCAAATGTACGATTGGTAAAGAAAATAAAATCAAATAATTCAATAGCAGTAAATATCCACTAACTACAATCCATCAATAAATCAAATTTATATTCCCTGGAAAAATTGTCAAAATACTTTCAAATTCAAATTCCCTCAATGTTATATGTTTTTATCTCTGGATCACCTGTACTTATTCCAGATCTCTTTCCCTTCCTTCAAATGTAAAGCTGCGATATTTTTAAGCCCCACGTTTTGGAAGCCAGTTATTGAGATATTTAAAGTCTTGGTGCGCCAAGCAATAATTAGCTAATTAATTTTTTTGATTAATTAAAATTATTTAAATGATATGATTATGACTCTATCACAATTTTTAATTCTTTTATCTCAGGGTTAAATTCGTGCTTCAATATCTATGCTATTACATGTGAAAGGTAAGGTCCAGAGAATACCGGAATAATAAAAAACACATATGATCTAACACTATATATTGAAATAAAATAATGAAATAATTCACACTCAAAAGTTTTCAATAAACAAATCTCATATAAGGATTCTCAAAATTTTGTTCTCCGTACGTGAACAATCAAAATTTATGGTACAAACAATATTAATTGAAAACTCAAAATCCCAAACTATTCTAACTCTCCTAATCAAAATATTTATATCCTTTCTAAATTACGAGTAAAAATTGTGTTATCAATAAAAAAAAAACTGCAGAAAACAAAAATATCTCTCTCTGATGATGAGTGGTCCAAATCCTTGTTCCTTGTAGACTGTATTATCTCCTCTCAACCGCTCCCTATGTAATCAGCAATCTTACAACAGATTGTTGCAAGTATATCGTCCTTAATGATCTCCTTCAAAAGCAAAAATCATTCAAATTATGATAGCCTTTCTCCTCTCGATAAACTGAATCTCTCGTTGGCCCGAGTGAAAAATGACTCTTGGAATATCTTCTCTTTACGATAAACTGAATCTCTCGTTGGCCTGAACAGTGACTCTTGGAATATAAGTAGGAAAATATGACTTACAATATTTTGCTGTTTCACCTGTACTTATTCCAGATCTCTTTCCCTTCCTTCAAATGTAAAGCTGCGATATTTTTAAGCCCCACGTTTTGGAAGCCAGTTATTGAGATATTTAAAGTCTTGGTGCGCCAAGCAATAATTAGCTAATTAATTTTTTTGATTAATTAAAATTATTTAAATGATATGATTATGACTCTATCACAATTTTTAATTCTTTTATCTCAGGGTTAAATTCGTGCTTCAATATCTATGCTATTACATGTGAAAGGTAAGGTCCAGAGAATACCGGAATAATAAAAAACACATATGATCTAACACTATATATTGAAATAAAATAATGAAATAATTCACACTCAAAAGTTTTCAATAAACAAATCTCATATAAGGATTCTCAAAATTTTGTTCTCCGTACGTGAACAATCAAAATTTATGGTACAAACAATATTAATTGAAAACTCAAAATCCCAAACTATTCTAACTCTCCTAATCAAAATATTTATATCCTTTCTAAATTACGAGTAAAAATTGTGTTATCAATAAAAAAAAAAACTGCAGAAAACAAAAATATCTCTCTCTGATGATGAGTGGTCCAAATCCTTGTTCCTTGTAGACTGTATTATCTCCTCTCAACCGCTCCCTATGTAATCAGCAATCTTACAACAGATTGTTGCAAGTATATCGTCCTTAATGATCTCCTTCAAAAGCAAAAATCATTCAAATTATGATAGCCTTTCTCCTCTCGATAAACTGAATCTCTCGTTGGCCCGAGTGAAAAATGACTCTTGGAATATCTTCTCTTTACGATAAACTGAATCTCTCGTTGGCCTGAACAGTGACTCTTGGAATATAAGTAGGAAAATATGACTTACAATATTTTGCTGCTTCAGCTTCTGTCAGATACACTAACTCCACAAAAACTCACTAACGTTCAACACTACTGCTTGCTACTTCTTTGGAACCACCAGAGAACAATCACTGTTCCTCTTACAGACTTGGAAAATCAACTGACTATATCTTTTCTCTCTCCTCAATCTCGCTAAACTTTTTTTTACATACTTATCCCACCTTTTTCAATCTCCGCCAATCACAACTCGTCACAATTCCCCCATTTTTTCATTTCGATAACAAACAAATTTTTACCTATACTTATAAATTTCCTAAAACTTATTTACAAATAATATTTTTCTATAATTCTTAAAAACTAACAAAAACCACTTTCTATAATCCCTTCTATTGTCTTTAATCACTGCATTAATGTATTTTGAAAAACCCCATTCAATTGTCTGTGGCTTTCACTTAAACTTATGCGGGTCACTCAAGTATAACAAAGAAATAATTTATGCAAAGCTTACACTATGTTTAGTACAGGAAATCCAAGGATTTAATAACTTTCCTTCTCCGAAATGTTTGTTGGATATTATCCTACTTATCTGAATTATTTTAATGTTTTTGAACTTTGAAATATTTTTAAACAAACCAATATTTTTCTCGATTTTACATATCATAACAATATATATATATATATATATATATATATATATATATATATATATATATATATATATATATATATATATAAATATATATATGTATATATATACCGCAGAAGCCAAGCTTTAAACAGGCACGATTACTTAATTTCCATATATCTAAGGTTCACACCGATATTAAGTTTATTATTTCTTAAATCAATAATGTCACTGCTTTCCTTGATAATCACCTTTTGTATATCATAAATCCATGGCACACCTCCGTAAGAAACTTAATAACTTAGACACTCCCCAATTTAAAAAAATTCCATTTAATCCTAAGTGGATTAAAAATTTATCCAATACTGAGGTTCCTCAGGACATTCTCAAGTTGTTATCCTTGGGTCCTAAATTTGGCTTAAGTCAACTTTCAGAGATTACTCTGTTAGTAGAATTTTAGCAGATGTTGAAAATATTGTGTCACGTGCTGGCAATTCTGACCTTCTGTCTCTTAGGTGTCTTTCCAACAATATTCTGTTGAATTTTTCTAATCGCCCTAGACAACCCATATCTGAGTTAGATAAGATTTACAGGGAGACGGTATCGTTTTTAAAAACCCACCCTAATCTTCTCGTTCTTACTAGTGATAAAGGGAATGCCACTGTCCTCATGGACAGAGATCAATATCTCAGTCTGAGTTAATCGTTGTTAGATGATGATAGATACTATCAACCTCTCTCTACCAACCCTTGTTCTAAATTCACTAATAAAATAAATAAATGCATTACTCATTAAAAAAATTTACAGATCATAGACCAACCACTTGCAAAATTTTTACATAATTATGATGGATATGCTCCCAGATTTTACTCTCTACCGAAAATACATAAGCCCACATTGAGCATGAGGCCGATTGTTTCCTCCATTAATTCACCAAATATTAATATTTCAAAATTTTTAACTGATATACTATCAAAATCTTATAATTATAATAACAACTTTAATATTGTTGATTCTTTTCACTTTAGTGAATTTATTAATAACTTTGAACTTCCACAAGCTTACATTTTAGTGAGTTTTGATGTGGTAACTCTTTTCACTAATTTACCTTTTTCTAGTGTCACTACCTCCTTAAGATATCATTGGAATTATATCCAACCTAACTGTCCTGTATCCTGGGATGTATTTGCAGAACTGTTGCAATTAGTATTTAACACTAATTTTTTGGTCTTTGATGACAAATATTACCTTCAAATTTTTGGGACACCTATGGGTTTCTCAATCTCTCCCATCCTAGTTAATTTTGTACTGGATGATTTAGTATCTGACCGGTTGAATCTTTTAAATTTCCAAATCCCTTTTATTAAGCGGTATGTTAATGACTTATTATTAGCCTTACCCCCAGACAAGATACAGACCACCTTGTCTTTGTTCAATGAGTTCGATCCTCACTTACAGTTCACTGCCGAACTTGAGAACCCCATCACCAATAGTATTCCCCTCTTAGACATGCGTGTCATTAGAATGAGAGACAACACCTTAACCACAAGTTGGTATAAGAAACCAATGGCCTCTAATAGGTTTCTCAACTACCATTTTTGTCATCCTTTCAAATATAAATTAAACCTAATTAAAGCTTTAAGCTGTAGGCTAAATAGACTGACACATCCGGTTAATCGAAGGGAATCCCTTCAATTACTTAGAAATATTCTAATTGAGAATTCCTATCTTTCTTCTCTCATTAATAAATATCTTTATTTACAAAGCTATGGTTCCTCTTTAAATGACATACCCAATGGTGACCAACGTAGAATAATATCAAATAATTCCATTAATAACACTGTTCTGCCTTATACTGTACTTGGGACTCCAACCACCCATTACTCATCTCTACCTTATTTTCCTCAAGTTACTGAAAAACTTATTAAACTGTACAAACAGAAAAACGTACCTATTAAAATTGCGATTAAGAATGCTAAGACTGTCAGGAATTTGTTTTCCAAAACTAAAACACTCTTGTCCCTTCTGGAACAAGTAAATGTCATGCTACATCGGGCAGACAGGGAGATCACTGAGAGGGCGTCTTACGACACACCGCAGTGATATCAACTTATCTAAGCATACTTGTGCTCTTGCCCAGCATGCTATTAACACTAAACACAAAGTGGACTTTAATGAAGTTAAAATTCTTAGCAATGAACGCAATCTCGTTAAAAGACAGTTTTTGGAAATGTGTTCAATACTCAAACACCCCAACGCTCTTAATAAGAGAACGGACATTAGTAACTTGAGCCAAATTTATCAGGCATTAATATTGCAGCATTAGGCTTAATATGTTGTTTACTTTAAAAATTGTCCCCCGAGGTGTATGCTCTATCATATTTTCAAATTAAAATAAAATAAAATATTTTCTTACTTTATTAACTTAGATTTATTCAACTTACATTTTATTGATTATTTTGTCAATGTCACTTTTACATATCTGAAATAATTGTTTCTGGTCATATAGTTTAATAAAATTTTATAATTAAAATAGATTCATAGAATCTATATTAGTCTCAGTTTCAAATGTTATGAACCTTGGACTGCTGGAAGTTGAATCAATCTTCACCTGTTGGCTGGCTATTCTGCCACAACGTAGACTCTTTAAAATACGCCTTACTGTTCTGTCATATTTTGACTTCAAGGCCACTGTCTTTTCTCGTTTGGCATGGTACCTAATTGCTGGTCGCATTTCACCGACAGTGACTGAGAAGCTTAAGAGTGTTAACTTCATTATATATTTTTTTAAATATTTTTTTTAAAAATCTCTTTAATTCAATTTTAATAATGTTACCGAAAGTTAAAATTAAATTTAACTAATAATATACTGTTGGAAGTGCATCGTATGATCTTTTTGGTTCTCTATAAATTAATGTTTTTTACTTAAGTTTTTTCACATATTTTTTATATACCTGTACAATTACCACATGTCTTTTGCTGTGCTAAGTTTGAGTTAATTTATAAACTGTATTCAGTTCCAATTAATTGTTTATACAACATACTCTTGTAATGTCCATTATCATAAGCTTCTTTACACATTTAATAACTTTGACTGCTACATATCTTTTTAAGGTAACATACTTATAATAACTTTTCTATGGATGTTTGGTTTTTCATATTGTTCTTTTTAGATGAACTGATGATGCTTTCTGATTAGGAAGCGAAACGTCTTCAATAAATAGATGAAGTAGCCACTTTCTTTGTCTTTTATTTCTCCACTTTGACCGAAAAACCTACCACTCTTCGAGTGTCCCTTAATTTATATTGGATTGACGGTCGTACTACTTTTCTCGATTATGTATATATATATATATATATATATATATATATATATATATATATGTATATATATATATATATATATATATATATATATATATATATATATATGTATATATAGTAAACTCTTAAATATTGGGGAAATCTGCAAGAAATACTCTAATGTGTATCAATTGTTTCGCCGAACGTTTTCGCCAAAGAGAATTAATTTGGCTTATATATATATATATATATATATATATATATATATATATATATATATATATATATATATATATATATATAAATTAAGGATCACTCAGAAGAGTGGTGGGTTTTTTTTCGGTCAAAAGGTGGAGAAAAAGACAAAGTTGATGGCTACTTCATCTATTTATTGAACACGTTTCGCTTTCTTAATCAGAAAGCATCATCAGTTCATCTAAAAAGAACAATATGAAAAAACCACACAAGCATGGAAAAGTTGTTACATGTGTTACCTTAAAAAGATATGTAGCAGTCAGTGATAACAAAGTTGTAAAGACACTTAAGTAAATGGACATTATACGATTATGATGTATAAACAATAAATTGAACTGGATAAGTTAACAATTTGTTCAAACTAAGCACAGCAAAAAGAACATGTGTTTTTGTTTTTTTATATAAATGTATAAGTTAAAAAAAACATTAAAAAAGAGAGTGAAGAACTAAGAAAATCAAAGAAGCACTTTCAACAATGTAGCAATAGTTATGATTTAATTTTTACTTTAGGTAGCATTATTATATTAATTAATATTGAAATTGAATAATTAAATGATGATGATAAAATTATATGATGATGTTGATGAATAATTTAATGTATAATGAAATTACCACTCCTGGCTTCTTGAATGCTGCCGGTAAAATGGTGTTCAATTAAGACAATCACGCCATCAACGTAAAAGACAGTAAAAATCTTGAGGTCATTTATTATGACAAAACAGCAAGGTGAAATACCAACCCTAATGATAGAGCGGTTTATTTAAATGATAGGATGAGTTTGGGTGACAACCTGCTTGTAAGGAACCAATAAATGAAAGGAAAGGTGGTTAATAACACCAAATTTCCCCCATTGATCGGCTAAGAAAAAACAAACAAAACAAGTGAGGTCAAACCAAAAACTCATATATGTATCGTCAACGTTGTGAATGGTTAATCAGCCACAGGTGAAGATCAATTATAATTTCCAACAGTCCAAGATTCATAACTTGGAGCTGCAAATGAAAAAAAAAGGATTCTATGAATCCCTTCAATTATATAACTGTATTGAACTATTTGATTAAAAGCAGTTAATACAAATCTGTGTATATGCAACACGAGACTAGGTCAACAGTAATGCAAGTTGCATACGTGTAAGTTAATATAAGTAAGAAATATTTCTTATATTCTATTTTATATTAAAATTATTTTATATGTTAATAAATATATGTGAATATGCAACTGGTGACTATGTCAAAAGTTACATAAGTTTAAGTTAATATAAGTAAGAAATATTTCTTTGTTTTTTATTTTATTTAAATTTATTATTTATATGTTTATATGTATTTAATTATTTAATAAGAAAATATGAAAATATGGTAAACCTGTACACCTTAAATGACAATGATAAAGTAAATAGCTTATTAAGTCTAATTCTGCAATATTAAAGCATGATATATTTGGCTCAAGTTACTGATGCCTGTTCTTTTGTTAAGAGCATTCGGGTGTTTAAGTATTGAACACATTTCCAAAAACTGTCTTTTGACGAGATTACGTTCTGTGCCAAGAATCTTAACTTCATTAAAGTCTATCTTATGCTTGGTATCAATAACATGCTGGGCAAGAGCACAAGTATGTTTAGATAAATTAATGTCACTACGATGTGTAGTAAGGCGCCCTTTCAATGATCTCCCAGTCTGACCGATATAACATGAGTCACACTCAGCACAAGGTATGTGATAAATGGTATTAACTTGTTCCAGAAGGGACAAGGGTGTTTTACTTTTTGAAAACAAATTTCTAACAGTCTTAGCATTTTTAACAGCGATTTTCACAGGTATGTTATTTTGTTTATAAAGTTTAATAAGTTTCTCAGTAACTTGAGGAAAGTAAGGTAAAGATGAATAATGGGTAGTAGGAGTCCCAAGATCAGTATCAGGCAGAACAATGCTATTAATTGAATTATTAGATATTATTCTAAGTTGGTCACCATTGAGTATGCCATCTAAAGAGGAGACATAGCTTTGTAAGTAAAGGTATTTATTAATGAGAGAGGATGGGTAGGAATTCTCAATTAGAATACTTCTTAATAATTGAAGTGATTTCCTTCGATTAATCGGATGTGTCAATCTATTTAGCCGACAGCTTAAAGCTTTAATTAAGTTTAGTTTATACTTGAAAGGATGACAAGAATGGTAGTTGAGAAACCTATTAGAGGCCATCGGTTTCCTATACCAACTTGTGGTTAAGGTGTTATCTCCCATTCTAATGACACGCATGTCTAAGAAGGGAATACTATTGGTGACAGGGTCCTCTAGTTCAGCAGTGAACTGTAAGTGAGGATCAAACTCATTAAAGATAGACAAGGTGGCCTGAATCTTGTCTGGGGGTAAGGCTAATAATAAATCATTCACATACCTCTTAATAAAAGGGATTTGAAAATCAAAGAGACCCTAACGGTCAGATACCAAATCATCCAGTACAAAGTTGACTAGGATAGGTGAGATTGAGGAACCCATTGGTGTGCCAAATATTTGAAGATAATATTTGTCATCGAAGACCAAGAAATTAGTGTCAAATACTAGTTGCAACAGTTCTGCAAATACATCCCATGAAACAGGGCAGTTAGGTTGAATGGAGTTCCAATGATTTCTTAAGGAGGTGGTAACACTAGATAGAGGTAAGTTAGTGAAAAGAGACACTACATCAAAACTCACTAAAATGTATCCTTGTGGAAGTTTGAAGTTGTTGATAAATCCACTAAAGTGAAAAGAATCAACAATATTAAAGTTATTATTGTAATTATATGATTTAGATAAGATGTCCGTTAGAAATTTAGAAATATTAATATTTGGTGAATTAATGGATGATACAATAGGTCTCATGCTAAGCGTTGGCTTATGTATTTTTGGTAGACAATAAAATCTAGGAGCATATCCATCATAATTATATAAATATATAGCAAGTGGCTGATCTATGATCTTTAAGTTTTTTAAGTGAGTTATAAATTTATTTATTTTATTAGTGAATTTAGAACAAGGATTGGTAGAAAGAGGTTGATAGTATCTATAATCATCTAACAACGATTTGCTCAGACTGGAATACTGATCTCTATCCATAAGGACAGTAGCATTACCTTTATCGCTCGTAAGAACGAGAAGATTTGGGTGGGTGGGAAGAAGACCTAAGAGATAGAAGGTCAGAGTTGTCAGCATGTGACAAAATATTTTCCACATCTGCCAAGATTCTACTCACAGAGTAGTCTCTGAAAGTTGGATGAAGGCCAAATTTAGGACCCAAAGATAACAACTTGAGTATGTCCTGCGGAACCTCAATATTGGATAAGTTTTTAATCCATTTAGGATTAAATGGGATTTTATTAAACTGGGGAATGTCTAAATTATTTAGTTTCTTACGAAGGCGTGCCATGGATTTATGATATATAAAATTAAATTTTTTATGTAAAGATGATTCATAAGTGTCCAACAAACTGTCAGGTAGGTGATTATCAAGAAAAGAAGTGACGTTATTGATTTGAGAAATGATAAATTTAACGTCAGTGTGAACCTTAGATATATGGAAACTAAGTAATCGTACCCTCACCTGTCTGTTTAAAGTTTGGCTTCGGCGGTATAGTGTGTTGTCTGTGGAACCAGATGTAGATGAAAGTATGTTGGAAGTGGTATCTAAGATGAATCTTGGGATCTTCTTAGTTCTTCTACACTCTAGAAGGAAGGATTTTCTGGCTTCTGCTGTTGCTAGTTTTTCAGTAAGGTTGGTCCATCTCTTCGGCGTGATTGTCTTAATTGAACACCATTTTACCGGCAGCATTCAAGAAGCCAGGAGTGGTAATTTCATTATACATTAAATTATTCAATTTCAATATTAATTAATATAATAATGCTACCTAAAGTAAAAATTAAATCATAACTATTGCTACATTGTTGAAAGTGCTTCTTTGATTTTCTTAGTCCTTCACTCTCTTTTTTAATGTTTTTTTAACTTATACATTTATATAAAAAAACAAAAACACATGTTCTTTTTGCTGTGCTTAGTTTGAACAAATTGTTAACTTATCCAGTTCAATTTATTGTTTATACATCATAATCGTATAATGTCCATTTACTTAAGTGTCTTTACAACTTTGTTATCACTGACTGCTACATATCTTTTTAAGGTAACACATGTAACAACTTTTCCATGCTTGTGTGGTTTTTTCATATTGTTCTTTTTAGATGAACTGATGATGCTTTCTGATTAAGAAAGCGAAACGTGTTCAATAAATAGATGAAGTAGCCATCAACTTTGTCTTTTTTCTCCACCTTTTGACCGAAAAAAAACCCACCACTCTTCTGAGTGATCCTTAATTTATATTGGATTGACGGTCGTACTCCTTTTCTCGATATATATATATATATATATATATATATATATATATATATATATATATATATATATATATATATATATATATATATATATATTCTGTTTGTTAATTTGATTATCATCTTGTACATATGTGGTTTGCCTTGTTGGAAAGAATGTTGTGATTTTTTGTGTTTAGATTTAGGCACTTTATTGGTCATGGTCATACTTTATTTTAACTAATATCCTGATGTACTATATGGAATGATTCTGAAATCATTTATTAGGAATTCATTTATATAATTTGTAGGTATTTTTTTTTGTATACTCTTATGTCATATGGACTATTCTGCCTAGCATACTTGATCGAATACGTGGGTTAGGAGTTGTTGTTCAATCAGAGGCCTCAGTTGTTCGATGAGTTTCGGAATTCACCATTTTCATGATTTTAATGATTAACTAATATTTTCAATTTGAATTATATTTTGAACATTTTAGTTTTAATCATGAGTCTTTCCAGACTATGTTCAATTATAATTACAGAACATTTCCTTTAGCTGACTTCTTAGTCTCACTTATGTTAAGTTATTGTCATTGCTACCTCTATGGCTAGCATAGTTAGATTGCTTTCTGTAATTAGTAATTTATATTTTAGTCAACAAATGACTGTTTACAGTTACAGCCACTTTTTTCCTTAGGCATTCCCTTATTGATTTTGGATTTAGAACTAGAACATATCTTGTTCTTTCTTAGCAACGTCAGCACGAATCAATAATTTGCAGTTTCCACAGAAATTGGCCAGTTCGTTCTTGATGCCTTTTTGCTGTTTACTTACTTATTTATTACTTACTTAATTACTTACTTAATTACTTACTTCTTTAACTATCACTTTTTGGATATTTTGAGTATAGTTATTATTGGCTTACTAAACGCCATGTAACTCCCTCATGTCTGATATTTTTATAAATCTGTTGTAGCTACCTGCTATAGTTAGTGAATATTAGCATAAGTTAATCTGTTTGATGTTGATTTAGATTCAATGATTTAGTCTATGAATATTGTGGTTTAGGCACATATTACCGGATGTGGGTATATGTTGACCTAATTTATTTAGATTATTTGATTAGAGTGTGAATTGGTTACCCATTTGCCTGATTGATTATACCTTTGAATATGCTATTCTATAAATTTGTTGTCCACGGGTTTATCAATTTTGGATTTAGTGCCAAATTCAACACTTAAATTGGTTTATATATTTTCATTTTTCTTATTGTTACTTTTTGGATTATTTGATTAGAGTAAGAAATTGGTGACTCATTTGCCTGGTTGATTATATTTTTGGATATGCTATTCCATAAATTTGTTGTCCACTGGTTGATCAATTTTGGATTTAGTGCCCAATTCAATACTAAAATTGGTTCTGTTATGTGATTTTCGTTATTCTGTATTCAGTTCAGTTTTCAGTTCTGTGATTTTCGTTAGGTATGCAAAAAGAAAAAAAAATTTCGTTTAAAATTTTTTTTCTCCGAGTAAGAGGGGAGTGTAACGAGTCCGTCACTTCAATAATCCTTTAAACTTTTTTAAATAAAATTTTTAAATCCATATCCCATTAATATTTCTTAATTTTGAATTTCTAAGTTGGTATTAAACAGCGACCCCAGCGGCCGTTTTAGGAAGACCTTCTTATCCGACTAACAAGTAAGAATTAGCGTGCATTCTGGTCTTAACTCTGGACAAAGGAAGGTCGTTGAACTAAAATAAGTAGGCGCCAAGAGCTGTGCTAAATTTGTTTTAAGAAAAGTATTTTGTTGGGAAGAAGATAAGAAAGTTTTAGTTTGTTTTAGTGTATACCATTTGAGCTATAGCCACTCTTAGCCGGTAAGTGGATTCAATTATCAATAAAAAGTATAAAAACCATCAGCCATTTTGATTCCTATATTGTCATGTTTCCTTTGATAGTCGATATATCTATCTGTAATTTTTCACATCATTTCATTAAGAAATATTCTACGTCTAAATCGAAATTTATAAGATAAAATCATATGTCCAATTTCTATTTTACTTTCCGGCCTTAAACAAACATATAATTATATATCTATTAAGACTATCTATAAAAATATTCTGTCTTATACCGTTCTTTTATATTATAGAATAGATCCATAGCATGCGTTTTCGTTTATAAAATTATCTATTTAAGAAGCTACATCAGCGCGTCATCAAGACGGAAAACGCGTTCCAAGATTACAGCTTTAATTTTGAATATTTTTTCGAGATATTTGGCACACATATACGTGATAAAGTAAAAAATGGCGGTACGGAGCCCAATTTGAGAAATATGTTAGTTTGTGGAAATTACTAAAATCACCTAAAATCAATGATCTATAACAAGAAATCGAACTTAACTGAGTGAGTTGGCAACATAGAGAATTAGTCAGTCTGTTTTCTGTGTAAGTGATAGCACGATTCTGCTCTGTAATCTGTATCGATATCTGTTCAGCCAGATATTGGAATATTATATTGGATATTATTTTCTAAGATATTGGAATTCGTTATTGTTGATTCATAGTGAAGTAGTGTTTGTAAAATGAATTTATTATATTTGTGTAATTGAACTAGGTTGTTGGACTATTTGAAAAAATAGATTATTATTAATTGTGAGTTTTATAGTTATATTTTAAGTAAAAATATTTCAAATTCTAATGCGAGTATACAGGGTGTTTCAAAAAGGTATTTCATAAATTAAATCACGCATTCCGGGGACAAAAATAAATTGATTGAATCCAACTTACCTTAGTACAAAAGTGTACACAAAAAGGTTACAACCCTTTGAAGTTACAAAATAAAAATTGTTTTTTTGCATTATCTCCTAAACTACTTGACATTTTGTAATAAAAAGGGACACGTTACTTTCTAGTTCTGAAAGCATTTTTCATAAAAAAGAAACAACAAAATCTAAAGCTATTTTCTTGTGGCATTTTAAATTAATTACTATTTAAATGGGTATAATAAATATTTTCCGAAGTGGAAATTGAAACGTCAATAAACGTATTTTAACCTTTAATTGTGGCTTATTCCCATTTAAATAGCAATTAACAAAATCTAAGCGCACAGAAAAATTTTAAGGGGCGTGTGCAGCCCTACATCCCTCAAAACTTTTGAGTACGTTCAAATCAAATGAATTTTGTGGCATCATTAGTTTAACACATTATTTTTAAAATTTTTTGCCTCTTATCACTTTTTTCAAGAAACAGTTTTTATTGAGTTACGGCCCTTTTCATAAACCTTTAAAAAATTACGTGCAACTAAATAAATGGCTTAAATGAATTAACAAGTACAAAAAATGTTTACAAACTCTATAAATATGATATTACAATAAATGTTCAAAATGGCCCCATTTTCTTCAATACACATTTGGTATCGTTTTAATAAGGAAAACCGAATGCGCTAAAAAACCATATTTTTCTGACGAAATTGATATGCAGCTTCAATTATTCTAACGCTTAATTGTTGTTCGTCTTCTATTGTTACAGAATACACCTTCCCTTTCATAAACCCCTAAAAGCAAAAGTCCATGGGATTAATATCTGGACTTCTGGGTGGCCAAGAAATAGGTGCATCACGACCTCTTCCAATCCACCGACCAGGATACTGCCTGCAAACGTATTCCCGGACTTCATTACTGTAACGCAATATTCACTTCTTCCAAATATTCTTGTAAATATCGGTAAGATAGTTTCGAAATAAATTCAGATTTCTGCTTTAATCTGGAGCCTTCTAAAAATTGCAAGGCATAGCCAGACGTTGATAAAGATGTTAATAGAGACATGGGGAATCTAAAATTTGCATTCCACGACATGTCTCGTCAACTAAGCAGAAATCCTTAACGAATTTGTTTCTTGTACTCATACAGAGTAGATCCGAATAAAATGAAAAAGACAGACAAGATTTGATTTCACGTTCAAAGCGTCTATGTATCTGTTGATACGTATTTCGACTTAATAAGTCTCATCAGAACAGTTATTCATAGCCGTTCTTAACGTGAAAAATAATCTTCTCTGTCTTATTAGGAAGCAACAATAAAATGGCTTCGTTATGGACGCAATAGCGACATCTGATAGAAAAATCGGTAAGATAGTTTCGAAACAAATTCAGATTTCTGCTTTAATTTGGAGCCTTCTAAAAAGTGCAAGGCATAGCCAGACGTTGATAAAGATGTTAATAGAGACATGGGGAATGTAAAATTTGCATTCCACATGTCTCGTCAACTAAGCAGAAATCCTTAACGAATTTGTTTCTTGTACTCATACAGAGTAGATCCGAATAAAATGAAAAAGACAGAAAAGATTTGATTTCACGTTCAAAGCGTCTATGTATCTGTTGATACGTATTTCGACTTAATAAGTCTCATCCAATGTCTCCTCCAATGTGTCCTCCAATTATAATTATCACAATATTGTGCCTTCCTTTTTGATAGTCTCACGTACTGCCGACGCACTGTTGCCAAAGGTTAGCAGAACTTTTGAAAGACGGTGCGGCTACTATTTCTCGAATTAATAGTGATGACGCACTCATGTAGCCTCTTAATGAATCCATTTTACTTCAAATATTGTCAAACCATGCGAAGGTCACACTATTTACAAAATCATTAAAGCTTTTTGTTCCCAGTAACTTTTTTTATCGTATCTTTCAAGGTTAATAAACCTTGTGTTTTTCCCTACTTTTTATTAAGAGTAAGGAGGAACGCTAACACAAATGTTATTTTAGCCTACTTCAGAAGTTCAGTCCAGAATGAAGAATTCATCATTTTTATTTTTGTTGGGGATTATATTAGAAAAGAAATTGAGTTATTCCCTACTGGGTTGGCCGTCTCTGCCGTCATCCTGAGCTGTTCCATCAGAAATCCAGGTCTCATAAGACTTCCCGAATAACTTCAGGGAACCAGTTGGAAAGACCACGTTAGAGTGTAGAACACAGCTAATTTGTATTAAGTCTTGTTATCAATTTTAATAATCTTTATATACTATTCTTTTTGTTTAACTTTAAATCCTACTACTTAGACTAATAATAAAGACCCGTCATTCATCTTTTAAAAATAATTTTAAATAACGTTTAAGGACTAACTGTCAATTACAGGTTGAGTTTTTAAATACTCCCTTTCAACTCTGTTGTATGGTTTTATGTGTACACATTTAATCAGAGAGTTATTTATTGGTATTTTATTATTATATATTTAAACCTTTGGACATCTATCCCGTCAGGATAGTGTCCTCATTACTTTATTAGAACATTTAGTTGAAAGTCGAAGTACAGAGTTACATCTCTAGTAGGCAAGTAAATTACCTTTTTAAGTCATATCATTAAAATTTTCTTATATTTTATTATTTGTAAATTCAGATCACCAAGGATCAGTTGTATATAACCAGGGAATTTATTTTTTATATATATATATATATTTATATATATATATATATATATATATATATATATATATATATATATATATATATATATATATATATATATATATATATATGTATATATATATATACATATATATATATATATATGTATATATATATACATATATATATATATATATATATATATATATACATATATAAAATAAAGTTTTATTTTGAGGTTGCAGTCATTAATAGGGCAGGAAAGTAAAACTCTTTGTTCTTTAATCAAGCTTTCGCAAAATTTATTTGCTTCTTCAGGATATGCTAAAATATGGTATCAGTAAATACAACGAAATTAGAACTAAATAGCATTGTATAAAACTAGTAAAAAAACTTACAACATGAGGTTAATCCATTAAATTTTCAAATTTGCAAAACATTAAAACTTAACTTATTTTAAAAATTATACAGTTATGTAAGTACAATATTCCAATTTAATTTAATTTTGTATAAATTCATTTTGACATTGATTGTTTGATTTATGTCAGAAAAGAAACAATCAATGTCAAAATGAATTTTTACAAAATTAAATTAAATTGGAATATTGTACTTACATAACTGTATAATTTTTAAAATAAGTTAAGTTTTAATGTTTTGCAAATTTGAAAATTTAATGGATTAACCTCATGTTGTAAGTTTTTTTACTAGTTTTATACAATGCTATTTAGTTCTAATTTCGTTGTATTTACTGATACCATATTTTAGCACATCCTGAAGAAGCAAATAAATTTTGCGAAAGCTTGATTAAAGAACAAAGAGTTTTACTTTCCTGCCCTATTAATGACTGCAACCTCAAAATAAAACTTTATTTTACATAACGTGTCAGTCAATAATACCTAACTACTTTATATACATATATATATATATATATATATATATATATATATATATATATATATATATATATATATATATATATATATATGTATATATATATATATATATGTATATATATATATATATATATATATATATATGTATATATATATATATATATATATATATATACATATATGTAATTAAATTTTTTATTAAAAACCAGTTTAAAAATAGGGGACTTTTTAGTTTTTAGACCACTTAACGTTTTTTTAGTTTCTTTGACAAGTGAGGATTCGGTTATTTCTTCATATGGGCTATGAACAATTGCCTAGTCAAGTCAACACTATTAGAGAAGTTACCTATACTTTTCCAGTAGTCATGCAGACGGTTCATTTTAATTGTCCCCATATGGAACATAAGCTCGAGAAAAGTCTTAAATGCTGTTTGTGTTGTCTCTTTCCAAAACGCAATCCTCGATTTTTCTGAACGACTTTGTGCAAGTATTTTGTCAGTCACTTCCACCATTCATTTAATTTACATCGTCCTCGCCCGATGCTTCTAACAATGATTGTAATTCAGCAGTGGTCAATCTACGTTTATGTTCACATCTACCTTTTTTAGATGTCGAAGGCATATTATTTACATCCATTTCTTTATAAATACTATAACTCACTTTTACGGAGGTAATTAACAATAAAAACGTTCTACTGAAAACTATCAACTTACGACTTCCAATACTATAAGGCCACTTGAGGCACAATACGTTTTTACTCAATAATAGTTCCTGTATAAGTAAAATTGTTTTTTAATGTGCTTGATTGGAGCACACTAGATATATTTCAGTTTTGCCATCACATTCTTCAGAGTATGTTTTAACTTTTTTAACTTTTCTATCGGCCTTTCTACTAGTCATGCTTCTTCTTAAAACTTTGTAACATCTTGTACACTTTCTTCTCTTTGTATTATCTACATCGCTTTGCCTTAGATGGTATTTTTGGGTGTAACTGGTCATGAGGGTTACAACATTTCTTTATTTGTAAATGCCTTCGCGAACTCCAGTCTGAACTCAAGGATAGGTTGTCGCTTTTTTTACGTTTTCTATTATTTAGCAACTAAGCATTGACTACTGCGGTAGTAAATATTAATTCCATTGCCACTTTCCGGTACCACTTCAGAATTTTGCGTATTGGGCTTTGGTAAGAAGCCACTTGATCACTAAAATCAACACTCTTTTTCACCAAGTTATAATCGAGAATAATTTGTGGTTTTAGTACTTGTGTATAATTTTTCTTTTTATTTGATTAAACCAAGATACAACTATTATGTTTAAATGTTGCAAGGATTAAAACTGGTCTTTTGTCGACCCATTTTATCACTCGTAAAATCAATAATGTGGTTAAATTTTATCGAGAGTAACTGGTTGCAACTTTTTTAATCGAGATTTTAGTTTTACATGTTTTTAGAATAAAACATCTGCACATGAATAATTCGTTTCTTGAACAATGATTTCAATTCATCGACCAATATTCTAAAATAAGGTGTTATTACGTCGTCCGGAATATTATAAACTGGTTCTCTTTCATAAAGCATTGGAAATATGGTTTACACTCTATATTTAGAAAAATCTTTTACTACAACTCTTGTTCGACCTAAACTAAATTAATACACAAAACAAATTAATCTATTTTTTTTTTTATAGAAATGCAGATTCCTGTCGGCTTTTTATCAGTGCGGCATGAGTCACTGGTGTCTCGTATATCCGGACCTCTTATCGCATTACAAACATAATCCTTAATTAGCAGTGCGGTACAAGATACATTTATGTCGTATAATCTGAAAGCCGTAATAAGGCCATAAGACCGTATGTTATAAATAAATATATTCCTAAAAGAATTATCTTGAAACATGAAATAAATACACTAAAAAAGTGCAATATTAAGTGTTATTTAAAAAATGGTATGTCATTCACGACGGGCGTACAGTTAAAAACAAAAGTTTTCAGTGTTCTATTGCTTGATTATTAGTATCTGGTATTCTGAAAATGTTGATATTTTTTCCTGGTCTGATCTTCCTCAACTAACGTCATCTTTCTTAATTTGTGGGTTGTGTTGTTCAGGTTTCATTAAGTGTTTTTGTTGGTATCCATACTGAATGATCTTCTTTAGACAATGTACTAATGTAGTGTTCAAATGTGGCATTGCGTGCGTCATGTAGCGCTGATCTTAATTGTCTGATTAGTCGATTATATTTGTGTTCGTCATTAAGATTTCGGCTTCTTGGTCATCTAACTCTTGCTCTTCATTTTTCGACTATTAGTTGTATAATATAATTCGGAGTGTTACTTGTGTTTTCTTAATTTGGAATTGTTAATCGTGTAGCTCCATATGAAATAGTAAAAGATGAAAACGGCAGCATATTCATCCATAAAAAAAGGAAACGCGATAAAGATATCTGAAACAACTGTTTTATGTTATAAGAGATGAAATAGTCCGAAATTGCCAGGTGAACAGGGTACTATAAAGAGGAAGTAGAATTAGCTATGAAACAGCTTAAATGGGGAAAAGAAGTAAGCTTAGACCAAATACCAGCAGGAATTATTCAACTGGGGAAAAAATTAAACGGATAACAATATTCACTCCATTTACAGAAAAGGGGGTGACCCGCAAAAATTTTAAGAACTTCTTTAATAGCCTCCAGTCAACAATTTCCTAATCATGTTTAAAAAACGTACGGAATGCACTGTATGTACTAACCCAAACCGTCAACATACTTGTTGTTGCAGTTATGTATTACGATTAACTTAAAGGTTATGCACCACTCTCCTTGTATAGGTACACAGGCATGCACTCGTGCGGGAAAAAAAAAAAGATTTGTCATAACGTTACATTATGTCACATTTTA
Source organism: Diabrotica undecimpunctata (assembly GCF_040954645.1). Classification (NCBI taxonomy): domain Eukaryota; kingdom Metazoa; phylum Arthropoda; class Insecta; order Coleoptera; family Chrysomelidae; genus Diabrotica; species Diabrotica undecimpunctata. The sequence goes on along the minus strand of NC_092806.1, from coordinate 86,286,226 downwards.
ATGTTGAATATTTTATGGTCACCTTTGGATTATAAAACGAATGATCGACTTTTTTTCGCACAGATCCCGCCCATGTAACTTTACAAAGCGAGTCGTTTGCTGGGTATTAAAGAAACGTCTATGACCATCATATAATTTTACGCTATTTCACGTTCTAAGACGCATTCCACGTTTGACACACTGTCTTGTTTAGTTTTCTGTCAGTTTATTTGTTAAATCCTATTTCATTCTCGTCGCAGCGTCAAGGAGCAGTAAATGTGTGCAGTGAACGGGAGGAATAAGTTTAACAGTGAACGTTGGAGATTTTTCGAGTCTTTCATATTTTCTTCTTTGAGTGCCTCTCCTATCGGAGATTGGATATCATTAGGGCGATTCTAATTTTATTTACTGCTGTTTTGAATAATTCACTCATCACTAACTCATCAGGTGGCCAAAGTGTTTAAGTTTTCTCTTTTTTGTATTCAGTATAACTTCTGTATACGTATTCTACGTATTACCCCTTCATTTGTAATTTTATCCACTCAACTTATTTTTAGTATACGGCAGTAGCACCACATCTCAAAGCTTTCAAGATTTGTAACATTCTTCTGTTTAAGAGTCCATGCCTCAACACCGTAAAGCTAAGTACTGAATACATACTAAGTAGTTAACTAAAAGTGGACGTATACAAAGATATGTATGACGTAATCGTATGGTATTCGCTAAATCCTGTCACGTAATATGCCACATACCTCTGTGCGTAAATTCGTTTTATTGCTGCCAGTATAAGGTGTTATTAGATGCAGCCATGTTGAATTTCTCTTCACTATCGTATTATCTTCGTTAAATCCTATCATTTTAGGCTCCATATATCCTGATTAGACCTATAGGACCCGAGATACGCAACTAAGGCTCTT